>NW_022996783.1:0-2379 GCF_900245975.1 Drosophila guanche | reverse complement strand
TCTCAAGTCAACCATGTAAAAAACTCCTTGGGTCGATTGCTTGATCTGTGCTTTGTCTCGGATCCGACCGTAGCGTTGGAGTTTTTTACATGGTTGACTTGAGACAGGGACAGGTCTAATAAGCCATCAATAAACTCATGTCGTGACATGGGCACAAGGTTGTTTGACTCGTTAACCGAAGACCAGACAGTACCTGGCAGGTTCAAATCCCAAAGAACTATTAAATGGCCTTTATCAGATAGCGAGGAAGAAATGGTTTTTAAGGCGGACAAGTGCTGCTCGTATATTAATACATCCGAAGTCGGTGGAATATACGAGCAAGTGACATAAATAGACTGGCCGGGAAGAATCAGTCTAACACAGAGGAATTCCAGGTCTTGTGAGATCTGGACTATGAAAAGTTCCAGGTTTCGGTAAACACAATAACATGGGATGAAAATGTGAAACTATCTATAAAAAGGAGCTAAAAAAGCTCAGCTAACTACGTAAGCCGCGAGCATTTTGAAGAGGGATTTTCGTTTTTTGACTGCAAGGAATTGCAGTGGGAAGAGGTGGATGGAGCAGAGGAGGAAGGACCACTGGCCTCACTACTAGGAAGAGTTATGGGGGGCCTATTTTTCTTCTTAGCCTTAAACTCTTTCACAACCAGGTGCTCTGGCCAAAATTTGGAAGAGCAAATGGTCTCGAAATGAGTTGGAGACACGCTAATCTTGAAAGAGGATATCTCCCTGGCATAAGAGAAATTAAACTTCTCCACCTTTAAGCCAACGGCTTTTATTTTGCTTTGTATAAAAGCAGTTACATCATTAGATGTGTGGTCAGGGGCAACCCGATGCCGATAAAGCAATGCTTAAAGCGGGATCGAAAACAGATGAGCGCAGAGAGGAGGCTAAAACAGTGAGCGCACGCTACTGCACAGAAAGTATTGAGAGCGAGAGAGGGAGAACAGTTACTCGAGCTATAGAGTGAAAGACAGAAGCGCAACTACAAGAGAGAGCGGTTAATAGTGAGGGCGTACTTACAACAAGAAAAAGCACAAACACACAACTAACCGACGCACAAATGAATAAGATTTGAATTTTAAACAAATAATAGGCATGCACTCGCGTATTAGGATAGTTAAGAAAAGCGGCAAGCTATTCAATAATTATAAGAAGAATTATTTCGAAAAAACCCCGGTTGTTTATGCAAAATAGAAATGAAAATACGGAGCGCAAAACAAAAACACGTCTGGTCACTAAGAAAGAGAACGATCGATGTTTGATCGATAGTGTGAATGAGAGAATGTGAAAAAAACATATATGAGCTGTGGGACGGGGTGGGTTTAGCCACTGCAAATTAATTTATTCATTGTGGCTATAATAATGATAAAATCTGATCCCAATTCGATGATCTGATAGATATGATAGATTTGCGGGGGCGGAAGGGGGCACGGCTCATTGTTAAAATACTGGTAACAGTGTGAGCATACAGAAGTCTGGATGCAAAATTTGGTTGCTCTAGCTTCTATGGTCTCTGAGATTCATGCGCTCAACAAGACGGAAGGACAGAGGGACGGACAGATGTTTCCTTCTGTGCGTTACATACATTCACTTTGTGCAGAAATACAATACTCTTCGAGTACCGGGTATAAAAACAAACAGTTCATAAAGATAGGTTAAAAATCTTGAATTCATAACAAAAACGAGAAGGGACGTGTGAAACGCTTCTTACGCGTTTTTTCTTAATTTTTCATCTACATCTACAACACTTCTCACGCCAACACGCTCCGTTAGCTCGCCCCCCTTCCCTAGACCCACACACTGCACACAGAGGCAGCGCCCGCACAAAAAAAAAAAAAAAAAACAAATATAAGCTGCGGGACGGGGTGGGTTAAAATTCGGCAGAGGCAGAGGCAGTGAAGCAGAAGCAGAGTGTGAGTGAGGGAATGTGAAAAGAACAACACAAGCTGCGGGACAGGGTGGGTTTAGCCGATGAAATTTCTTTATTGTGTCTATAATAATGATCCAGTCGGATCCCAATTTTGTGATCTGATAGATATGGCCATTCCCTACGTGTAGGAAAATTGTAGGTTTGGGAGGTTTTCGCCTTTTTGCGGGGCGGAAGGGGGCGGGGCTAAAATACACTGGTCTCAGTATGAGCATGCAGCAGTCTGGAGCCAAAATTTGGTGGCTCCAGCTCTTATATTCTCTGAGAACTAGCCGACAAACAAGATGGACAGACGGACAGACAGACATGGCTTTATCGACTCGACTATTCTTGCTGATCAAGATCAAGACTTTATGGGGTCAGAAACGCTTCCTTCTGTGCGTTACATACAACCGTTATTCACACAAATACAATATACCCTATTTACTCTTCGAGTACCGGGTATAAAAA
>NW_022996782.1:0-2380 GCF_900245975.1 Drosophila guanche | reverse complement strand
AACTTTTCAGATAATCAAAGTTTTTTACAACAAAAATTAAGATACTTAAGTTATGTGAAAAAACAAACAGCAACCTCTGAAAAAACCTTAAACTAAAAATGACATCCTTAATAAGTTCCTAAAAAACAAGTTCTGCCATAGAAAATAAACCCGACTTTTCCCGAGTTTTTAAAGTCAAAATTTGGAAAAAAAATCTCACGACAATCAACAATTTTGCATTACAAAGCTTAACCGCGACGGTAGGCCAAAACCACAAAGAGTTTGGATCCATTTTATAGCAGTATTTATAGACTTTTCAGATAATCAAAGTTTTTTGCAACCAGATCTGAGATACTTAAGTTATGTGAAAAAACAAACCGCAACCTCTAAAAAACCCTTAAACTAAAAATGACATCTTTAATATGTTCCTAAAAATAAGTTCTGCCATAGAAAATAAAACCTAATTTACCTAGTTTACCCAGAGGGTAGGCCAAAACCACACAGAGTTTGGATCCATTTTATAGCAGTGTTAATAACTTTTCAGATAATCAAAGCTTTTTGCAACCAGATTTAAGATACTTAAGTTATGTGAAAAAACAAACCGCAATCTCTGAAAAAACCTTAAACAAAAAAGTACAAACTTTGAAAATTCTTAAAAGAAAAGTTCTCCCATAGAAAATAAACCCGACTGTTCCCGAATTTGTAAAGTCAAAATGTCGTGAAAAATACCTCACAAAAATCAACATTTTTGCATATCAAAGCTTTTCCCAGACGGTAGACCAAAACCACACACAGTTTGGATACATTTTATAGCAGTATCAATCAACTTTACAGATAATCAAAGTTTTTTGCAACCAGATCTAAGATACTTAAGTTATGTGAAAAAACAAACCGCTACTTCTAAAAAAACCTTATATTAAAAATTAAATCTTTAATAAGTTCCTAAAAAAAGGTTCTGCCATAGAAAATAAACCCGACTGTTCCCGAGTTTTTAAAGTCAATATTTCGACAATAAAAATCTCACAACAACCAACATTTTTTCATTTCAAAGCTTTACCCAGACGGTAGACCAAAACCACAAAGAGTTTGGATCCATTTTATAGCAGTATCAATCAACTTTTCAGATAATCAAAGTTTTTTACAACAAAAATTAAGATACTTAAGTTATGTGAAAAAACAAACAGCAACCTCTGAAAAAACCTTAAACTAAAAATGACATCCTTAATAAGTTCCTAAAAAACAAGTTCTGCCATAGAAAATAAACCCGACTTTTCCCGAGTTTTTAAAGTCAAAATTTGGAAAAAAAATCTCACAACAATCAACAATTTTGCATTACAAAGCTTAACCGCGACGGTAGGCCAAAACCACAAAGAGTTTGGATCCATTTTATAGCAGTATTTATAGACTTTTCAGATAATCAAAGTTTTTTGCAACCAGATCTGAGATACTTAAGTTATGTGAAAAAACAAACCGCAACCTCTGAAAAAACCTTAAACTAAAAATTACAAAATTGCTAGTTCTTAAAAAACAAGATCTGCCATAGAAAATAAAACTAACTTTTCCCGAGTTTTTAAAGTCAAAATTTCGAAAAAAAAAAATTTCACAACAATAAGCATTTTTGCATTTCAAAGCTTTTCCGAGACGGTAGGCCAAAACCACACACAGTTTGGATCCACTTTATAGCAGTATCAATCTACTTTTCAGATAATCAAAGTTTTTTACAACCAAAATTAAGATACTTAAGTTATGTAAAAAACAAACCACAACCTCTGAAAAAACCTTAAACTAAAAATTACAAAATAACTAGTTCTTAAAAAACAAGTTCTGGCATAGAAAATAAAACTAACTTTTCCCGAGTTTTTAAAGTCAAAATTTCGAAAAAAAAAATCTCACAACAATCCACATTTTTGCATTTCAAAGCTTCTCCGAGACGGTAGGCCAAAACCACACAGAGTTTGGATCCATTTTATAGCAGTATCAATCCACTTTTCAGATAGTCAAAGTTTTTTACAACCACAGTTAAGATACTTAAGCTATGTGAAAAAACAAACCGAAACCTCTGAAAAAACCTTAAACTAAAAATTACAAAATTGCTAGTTCTTAAAAAACAAGTTCTGCCATAGAAAATAAAACCAACTTTTCCCAAGTTTTTGAAGTCAAAATTTCGAAAACAAAAAATTTCACAACAATAAGCATTTTGGCATTTCAAAGCTTAACCGAGACGGTAGGCCAAAACCACACAGAGTTTGGATCCATTTTATAGCAGTATCAATCAACTTTTCAGAACATCTGAAAAAAACTTAAACTTAAAATTACAAAATTACAAGTTCTTAAAAAAACAAGTTCTGCCATAGAAAATAAAACCGACTTTTCCCGAGTTTTTAAAGTAAAAATATCGAAA
>NW_022996781.1:0-2382 GCF_900245975.1 Drosophila guanche | reverse complement strand
TAAGGTTTTTTTCAGAGGTTGCGGTTTGTTTTTTCACATAACTTAAGTATCTTAATTTTGGTTGTAAAAAACTTTGATTATCTGAAAAGTTGATTGAAACTGCTATAAAATAGATCCAAAGTGTTTGTGGTTTTGGCCTACTGTCTGGGTAAAGCTTTGAAATGCAAAAATGTTGATTGATGTGAGATTTTTTTTTTCGATATTTTACCTTAAAAACTCGGGAAAAGTCGGGTTTATTTTCTATGGCAGAACTTGTTTTTTAGGAACTTATTAAGGATGTAATTTTTAGTTTAAGGTTTTTGAAGAGGTTGCGGTTTGATTTTTTACATAACTTAAGTATCTTAGATCTGGTTGCAAAAAACTTTGACTATCAGAAAAGTTGATTGATTCTGCTAAAAAATGGATCCAAACTCTGTGTGGTTTTGGCCTACCTTCTGGGTAAAGCTTTGAAATGCAAAAATGTTGATTTTTGTGAGATATATTGTACGAAATTTTGACTTTAAAAACTCAAGTTTATTTTCTATGGCAGAACTTGTTCTTTAAGATCTAGGTAGGTAAGTAATTTTAAGTTTAAGGTTTTTTCAGAGGTTGCGCTTTGTTTTTTCACATAACTTAAGTATCTTAATTTTGGTTGTAAAAAACTTTAATTATCTGAAAAGTTGATTGCTACTGCTATAAAATGGATCCAAACTCCGTGTGGTTTTGGCCTACCGTCTGGGTTAAGCTTTGAAATGCAAAAATGTTGATTGATGTGAGATTTTTTTTTTCGATATTTTACCTTAAAAACTCGGGAAAAGTTGGGTTTATTTTCTATGGCAGAACTTGTTTTTTAGGAACTTATTAAGGATGTAATTTTTAGTTTAAGGTTTTTGAAGAGGTTGCGGTTTGTTTTTTTACATAACTTAAGTATCTTAATTTTGGTTGTAAAAAACTTTGATTATCTGAAAAGTTGATTGAAACTGCTATAAAATGGATTCAAAGTGTTTGTGGTTTTGGCCTACCGTCTGGGTAAAGCTTTGAAATGCAAAAATGCAAAAAAAAAAGTTGATTGCTACTGCTATAAAATGGATCCAAACTCCGTGTGGTTTTGGCCTACCGTCTGGGTAAAGTTTTGAAATACAAAAATGTTGATTTTTGTGAGGTATTTTGTTCGAAATTTTGACTTTAAACACTTGGGAAAAGTCGGTTGTATTTTCTATGGCAGAACTTGTTTTTTAAGAACTTATTAAGGAAGTAATTTTAAGTTTAAGGTTTTTTCAGAGGTTGCGGTGTGTTTTTTCACATAACTTAAGTATCTTAATTTTGGTTGTAAAAAACTTTGATTATCTGAAAAGTTGATTGATACTGCTATAAAATGGATCCAAACTGTTTGTGGTTTTGGCCTACCGTCTGGGTAAAGCTTTGAAATGCAAAAATGTTGGTTGATGTGAGATTTTTTTTTCGATATTTTACCTTAAAAACTCGGGAAAAGTCGGGTTTATTTTCTATGGCAGAACTTATTTTTTAGGAACTTATTAAGGATGTAATTTTTAGTTTAAGGTTTTTGAAGAGGTTGCGGTTTGTTTTTTTACATAACTTAAGTATCTTAGATCTGGTTGCAAAAAACTTTGATTATCTGAAAAGTTGATTGATACTGCTATAAAATGGATCCAAACTCTGTGTGATTTGGCCTACCGTCTCGGAAAAGCTTTAAAATGCAAAAATGTGGATTGTTGTGAGATTTTTTTTTCAAAATTTTTACTTTAAAAACTCGGGAAAAGTCGGGTTTATTTTCTATGGCAGAACTTGTTTTTTAGGAACTAGCAATTTTGTAATTTTTAGTTTAAGGTTTTTTCAGAGGTTGCGGTTTGTTTTTTCACATAACTTAAGTATCTAAGATCTGGTTGCAAAACACTTTGATTATCAGAAAAGTTGATTGATTCTGCTATAAAATGGATCCAAACTCTGTGTGGTTTTGGCCTACCGTCTGGGTAAAGCTTTGAAATGCAAAAATGTTGATTTTTGTGAGGTATATTGTACGAAATTTTGACTTTAAAAACTCGGGTTTTTTTTCTATGGCAGAACTGGTTTTTTAAGAACTTATTAAGGAAGTAGTTGTAAGTTTAAGGTTTTTTGAGAGGTTGCGCTTTGTTTTTTCACATAACTTAAGTATCTTAACTTTGGTTGTAAAAAACTTTGATTATCTGAAAAGTTGATTGCTACTGCTATAAAATGGATCCAAACTCCGTGTGGTTTTGGCCTACCGTCTGGGTAAAGTTTTGAAATACAAAAATGTTGATTTTTGTGAGGTATTTTGTTCGAAATTTTGACTTTAAACACTTGGGAAAAGTCGGTTGTATTTTCTATGGCAGAACTTGTTTTTTAAGAACTTATTAAGGAAGT
>NW_022996780.1:0-2382 GCF_900245975.1 Drosophila guanche | reverse complement strand
CTCGCAAGAGACGCCTGGACCAGCTGCAAAACGATCCAGGATACTGCCAAACGTGTCCTTCGCGCAGATTGCCAAGGAGAGGACGCTGATAGGCGTCGTAGACAAAGGCAGCGCGGATGGCAGAATCCCCAGGAGCCAGTGGAAGTGGGTGGAAGCGGCATTGGCCGACAAGGACCCCGGCCCACCTCCAGTCTGCAAAGACATGGGATGGTTCCAGGGTAACACGAAGATCATAGCCTGCGAAGACGAACGCTAGTGCAAGTTGGGGAAGTATACCCAGGGGCGAAACTAGTCGCAGTCGACTGGAGCGAAGTGCCCAGTAGACCGAGGGCGAGAATTTGGGTGCGGCCTCGATGAAAGAGCCAGAACGCTTCCTGCGAAGGTTGCAGCGATACAACCCGAACCTTCCAACAGCAGATTGGAAGGTCGTTAAAGTTGAAGCGACACAGGGCCCCACTAACCAAGCCGTGGTCGTAATATACATGGAGTCGCTGGTCCCGATAAAGGCAGCTCAACTTCTGGTTCAGCTCCGTCACCATAAAGGTGTATAAGTCGGATGCAGCGGATGTCGACAACCCAGTCGAGCAGGATGTTGCCTTCGAGATCGAAGCACCCGACAACGAGCCGGATTTAGCCCACGAACGTGACTCTCTAGAGTCGGAGCTGATGCTCGAATTCGAGGCAATGTGCCGAAATGAGAGCTCCGGCGAGTCGGACGCCGACAATACAGTGGTGGAGATATGTAAGGATCCCTCTGAGGCTTATTCAAATAAATCTCCACCACTGTAAAGCAGCAACTGCTGCCCTCCTACTCCCCTTGGAATCGAGCGGAGGCGACTTAGTCCTAATCCAGGAGCCTTGGGTAGTTGGAGACAAGGTATGTGGATTAGCGAAGAAGGACTACAAGCTGATGCTCAGTCTAAGTCTAAAACGTTTCATCACCGTATACGTCCGCTGCAACAGGATTACAAGTGCCACTTTAAAGGGGTTTGTGAGACACTAGAATACTGGTGTTTTGATCGCGCTGACAGTCTTACCCTGTTCTAGCACGCCTAATTAACATTTACGGAGCTTTTGCTTTGAACCTGATAAATGATTGTTCATGTTTGCCATGGCACATAACCCCCCAACATTAAACAAATTTAGGTTAACCTTTAGCGACAGTGCCAGTTACCTTGGGTTGGTAATAGACAGGAAGTTAGACTGGAACCTAAACACGAAAGAAAGAGTGAAGAAGGCCACAATGGCCCTATACACCTGCAACAAAGCCATTGGACTAAAATTGGGCATGAACCCAAGCTGTAGCCAAACCTATACTGCTCTACGAAGTCCCAGTATGGTGGCCGGCTCTGTTAAAAAAGACAATCACCGCTCAACTGGCAAAAGTCCAACGACCGCCACTCTTTGCATCAGTGGCGCTCTCCGCACCACACCAAATCATGCACTAAATGCCAGGGCATAGACCTTGCAGGGAAGGAACAGGCAGCACGGGGAGCAATACGTCTGCGAGACTCGGACCAATGGACGTCAAGACCCTATGGTCACTCAGCGATCTTTAGGGACACTAACATAGTACCCTCATAAAACTGACTATTGCGTTCCCAGAGAGTACACAGCCACCCCCTTCGAGGCTATAGTCCTCCGTAGAGAGGAATGGCCCGAGGGCACACCTGGCCCAAAGGCGGCCATACACATCTTCAGAGATGGATCCGAACTTGACAACAAAGTTGGCGGAGACATTTTTTCCGGGCAACTAAATATGAGGCATTCATTCCGTCTTCCAAGCGGAAGTCATTGCGATAGATAAGGCGCTGAGGTGCCTTCAAGAGATCTCCGTCCCGGCTACGCACTTAAATATCTATAGTGACCGCCAGGCGGCGCTGAAATCACCAAACGCGATTTCGTCGAATTCGACCACAGTGGCAAATTGTCTCTACACGAGATGGCAAGGCAATATGTTATTAGCCTAATATGGGTCCCGGGACACCAGGACATTGAAGACAACTGCATAGCAGACGAGTTGGCCAGATCCAGCACCTTGCAAACAACCAACAGATTGCAAATGGTCCCAAGATGTCGCATCACCCGAAAAACGTGGCCAGACATCTAAAAAAAACGCCCCGCTGAACTATGCAAACTCAGCAGACATAGGTGCAGCGTAGTCATTCGCTCTCTCACTTGGCATTTACTGATAGGCAACCGCTGCTGTCGATACGAGGATGAGGAGGAAACAGTAGAACATCTGTTCTGCTCCTGTCCGGCTCTCAGTAGAAGGAGACTAAGATATCTAGGCTCACCTTATCTTAACGATATTTCAGAAATGTTTACCATAGGTCCCAGGAAGATTGGAAACTTTATGAGAGCATCTGGATGGGAGCACTG
>NW_022996779.1:0-2382 GCF_900245975.1 Drosophila guanche | reverse complement strand
AGATCTGGTTGCAAAAAAACTTTGTTTATCTGAAAAGTTAATTGATTCTGCTATAAAATGGATCCAAACTCTAAGTGGTTTTGGCCTACCGTCAGGGTAAAGCTTTGAAATGCAAAAATGTAGATTTTTGTGAGGTATTTTGTACGAAATTTTGACTTTAAAAACTCGCGTTTATTTTCTATGGCAGAACTTGTTTTTTTAAGAGCTTATTAAGGAAGTAATTTTAAGTTTAAGGTTTTTTTAGAGGTTGCGGTTTGTTTTTTCACATAACTTAAGTAAGTCTTAATTTTGGTTGTAAAAAACTTTGATTATCTGAAAAGTTAATTAATACTGCTATAAAATGGATCCAAACTCTGTGTGGTTTTGGCCTACCGTCTGGGTAAAGCTTTGTAATGCAAAATTGTTGATTGTTGTGAGATTTTTTTTTCCAAATTTTGATTTTAAAAACTCGGGAAAAGTCGGGTTTATTTTCTATGGCAGAACTTGTTTTTTAAGAACTTATTAAGGAAGTAATTTTAAGTTTCAGGTTTTTTCAGAGGTTGCTGTTTTTTTTTTTTACATAACTTAAGTATCTTAATTATGGTTGTAAGAAACTTTGATTATCTGAAAAGTTAATTGATACTGCTATTAAATGGATCCAAACTCTGTGTGGTTTTGGCCTACCGTCCGGGAAAAGCTTTGAAATGCAAAAATGTTGATTATTGTGAGATTTTTTTTTCTCGAAATTTTGACTTTAGAAACTCGGGAAAAGTTGGTTTATTTTCTATGGCAGATTTTGTTTTTTTAAGAACTAGCAATTTTGTAATTTTTAGTTTAAGCTTTTTTCAGAGGTTGCGGTTCGTTTTTTCACATTACAAAGTATCTTAATTTTGGTTGTAAAAAACTTTGATTATCTGAAAACTTGATTGATACCGCTAATAAATGGATCCAAACTGTTTGTGGTTTTGGCCTACCGTCTCGGAAAATCTTTGAAATGCAAAAATGTGGATTGTTGTGAGATTTTTTTTTTCGAAATTTTGACTTTAAAAACTCGGGAAAAGTCGGTTTTATTTTCTATGGCAGAACTTGTTTTTTTTAAAAATTAGCAATTTTGTAATTTTTAGTTTAAGGTTTTTTCAGAGGTTGCGGTTTGTTTTTTCACACAACTTAAGTATCTTAATTGTGGTTGTAAAAAACTTTGATTATCTGAAAAGTTGATTGATACTGCTATAAAATGTATCCAAACTCTAAGTGGTTTTGGCCTACCGTCTGGGTAAAGCTTTGTAATGCAAAATTGTTGATTGTTGTGAGATTGTTTTTTTCGAAATTTTGACTTTAAACACTCAGGAAAAGTTGGGTTTATTTTCTATGGCAGAACTTGTTTTTTAAGGAACTTATTAATGTTGTAATTTTTGGTTTAAGGTTTTTTCAGAGGTTGCTGTTTGTTTTTTCACATAACTTAAGTATCTTAATTGTGGTTGTAAAAAACTTTAATTTTCTGAAAAGCTGATTGATACTGCTATAAAATGAATCCAAAATCTGTGTGGTTTTGGCCTACCGTCTCGGTTAAGCTTTGAAATGCAAAAATGCTTATTGTTGTGAGATTGTTTGTTTTCGAAATTTTTACTCTAAAAACTCGAGAAAAGTCGGGTTTATTTTCTATGGCAGAACTTTTTTTTAAGAACTTATTAAGGAAGTAATTTTTAGTTTAAGGTTTTTTCAGAGGTTGCGGTTTGTTTTTCACATAACTTAAGTATCTTAATTGTGGTTGTAAAAAACTTGCATTATCTGAAAATTTGATTGATACTTCTATAAAATGGATCCAAGCTCTGTGTGGTTTTGGCGTACCGCCTGGGTAAGGATTTGACATGCAAAAATGATGATTGTTGTGATATTTTTTTTTTTCGAAATTTTTACTTTAAAAAATCGGGAAACTTTTATTTTCTATGGCAGATCTTATTTTTTAAGAACTAGCAATTTTGTAATTTGTAGTTTAAGGTTTTTTCAGAGGTTGCGGATTGTTTTTTCACATAACCTAAATATCTTAATTGTGGTTGTAAAAAAACTTTGATTATCTGAAAAGTTGATTCATACTGCTATAAAATGGATCCAAACACAGTGCGGTTTTGGCCTACCGTCTGGTTAAAGCTTTGTAATGCAAAATTGTTGATTGTTGTGGGATTTTTTTTTTCCAAATTTTGACTTTAAAAACTCGGGAAAAGTCGGGTTTATTTTCTATGGCAGAACTTGTTTTTTTAGGAACTTATTAATGATGTAATTTTTAGTTTAAGGTTTTTTCAGAGGTTGCGGTTTGTTTATCTTAATTTTGGTTGTAAAAAACTTTGATTATCTGAAAAGTTGATTGATACTGCTATAAAATGGATCCAAACTGTTTGTGGATTT
>NW_022996778.1:0-2382 GCF_900245975.1 Drosophila guanche | reverse complement strand
AACTAACCGACGCACAAATTAATACGATTTTAATTTTAAACAAAGTAATAGGCATGCACTCGCGTATTAAGATAGTTAAGAAAAGCGGCAAGCTATTCAATAATTATAGAAGAATTATTTCGAAATAAAACCCGGTGTTTATTCAAAATATAAAGGAAAATACGGAGCGCAAAACAAAAACACGTCTGGTCACTACGAAAGAGAACGAACAAGTTGAGTGGCCTCTTGAGTGGACATAAGAAAAGAAATTTGGTGTTGTGGTCCACGATTATCCACATTCCAATATTACCTTGTTTGGATCGAGGGTACGGCCCCAGTAAATCCAGATAAAGCTTTTGAAAAGACCGTTCGGAAATTGGTTTCCCCATAGGAGGTCTTAATACGACATTAGCGCTTTTGGTCTGATGACAAACGTCACATTTTGACACATTGGCTCGTATTTGTCTTACCATCTTTGGCCAAAACAGGTACCTTTTCACGTTTTCGATCGTCTTACCAATACCGCTGTGTGAAGCGTTTGGTCATGAGCACGGGAAATATCGTTGGTAAGGTTGTACGGAACAGATAGCTTCCATGATTGCGTATCTGCTAAGGCGTCACCCGAAGATGGTTCGGTTCTTTTATATACCAAATTATCTTCGATTTTCAAATCGGGCAAGTTAAGTTGGTTCAACCTTACATGTTCCATTAGATCCATGTACTCTTTCGACTTAAACTCAATAGAGGTCAGGTCTACTATGGGTCCATTAGCATTTAGTCCTCTAACCTCTGGTTCATCTTGACGTGACAATGCGTCCGCTACTACGTTTTCGGACCCTTTTCGATGTGAAATTTGAAAATTAAATCTCTGTAATTTTATAGCATATCGAGCCAAGCGACCTGACAAATCTTTTTGCCGCATAAGCCATTGAAGCGATGCGTGGTCAGTTATGACTTGAAACTCCTGTCCTTCGACATAGGCTCTAAACTTGTTTATTCCTTTGATCACAGCCAAGCACTCGAGTTCGGTAACAGCATAGTTTCGTTGTGCCTTAGAAAGTTTTTCGGATATAAACGCTATAGGTAACTCTATCCCTTCCTCATTTAATTGGGCTAATAAGCAGCCTAGACCAAGGGTGCTTGCATCACATAATAATAAAAATGGTTTTTCAAAATCAGGAGTGGCTAAGATTGGAGCAGATGTCAAACAGGACTTAAGTTTATTGAAAGAAACTTCCGCTGAAGCGTTCCAGTTAAGCGTATGATTCTTTTTCAGTAGTTCTGTTAAAGGAAAGCTGGCGGAGGCGTATTTATCGACAAAGCGTCGGTACCATCCAGCCATCCCCAGGAATCTGCGTAGCTAATTTACAGTTTTAGGGATGGGGAACTCAATTATAGATCTAATTTTACCCGGGTCCGTTTCGATGTGAAATTTGAAAATTAAATCTCTGTAATTTTATAGCATATCGAGCCAAGCGACCTGACAAATCTTTTTGCCGCATAAGCCATTGAAGCGATGCGTGGTCAGTTATGACTTGAAACTCCTGTCCTTCGACATAGGCTCTAAACTTGTTTATTCCTTTGATCACAGCCAAGCACTCGAGTTCGGTAACAGCATAGTTTCGTTGTGCCTTAGAAAGTTTTTCGGATATAAACGCTATAGGTAACTCTATCCCTTCCTCATTTAATTGGGCTAATAAGCAGCCTAGACCAAGGGTGCTTGCATCACATAATAATAAAAATGGTTTTTCAAAATCAGGAGTGGCTAAGATTGGAGCAGATGTCAAACAGGACTTAAGTTTATTGAAAGAAACTTCCGCTGAAGCGTTCCAGTTAAGCGTATGATTCTTTTTCAGTAGTTCTGTTAAAGGAAAGCTGGCGGAGGCGTATTTATCGACAAAGCGTCGGTACCATCCAGCCATCCCCAGGAATCTGCGTAGCTAATTTACAGTTTTAGGGATGGGGAACTCAATTATAGATCTAATTTTACCCGGGTCCGTTTCGATGTGAAATTTGAAAATTAAATCTCTGTAATTTTATAGCAAATCGAGCCAAGCGACCTGACAAATCTTTTTGCCGCATAAGCCATTGAAGCGATGCGTGGTTAGTTATGACTTGAAACTCCTGTCCTTCGACATAGGCTCTAAACTTGTTTATTCCTTTGATCACAGCCAAGCACTCGAGTTCGGTAACAGCATAGTTTCGTTGTGCCTTAGAAAGTTTTTCGGATATAAACGCTATAGGTAACTCTATCCCTTCCTCATTTAATTGGGCTAATAAGCAGCCTAGACCAAGGGTGCTTGCATCACATAATAATAAAAATGGTTTTTCAAAATCAGGAGTGGCTAAGATTGGAGCAGATGTCAAACAGGACTTAAGTTTATTGAAAGAAACTTCCGCTGA
>NW_022996777.1:0-2384 GCF_900245975.1 Drosophila guanche | reverse complement strand
AAAAAAAAAAAAAAAAAAAATCTCACAACAATCATCATTATTGCATTTCAAAGCTTTTCCGAGACGGTAGGCCAAAACCACACAGAGTTTGGATCCATTTTATAGCAGTATCAATCAACTTTTCAGATAATCAAAGTTTTTTACAACCAAAATTAAGATACTTAAGTTATGTGAAAAAACAAACCGCAACCTCTAAAAAACCTTAAGCTAAAAATTACATCCTTAATAAGTTCTTAAAAAAACGAGTTCAGCCATAGAAAATAAACCCGACTTTTCCCGAATTTTTAAAGTCAAAATTTCGATAAAATAAAATCTCACAACAATCATCATTATTGCATTTCAAAGCTTTTCCGAGACGGTAGGCCAAAACCACACAGAGTTTGGATCCATTTTATAGCAGTATCAATCAACTTTTCAGATAATCAAATTTTTTTACAACCAAAATTAAGATACTTTAGTTATGTGAAAAAACAAACCCCAACCTCTGAAAAAAACCTTAAACTAAAAATTACATCCTTAATAAGTTCTTAAAAACATTTTCTGCCATGGAAACTAAACCCGACTTTTCCCGAGATTTTAAAGTCGAAATTTCGAAGAAAAAAAATCTCACAACAATCAGCATTTCTGCATTTCAAAGCTTGTCCGAGACGGTAGGCCAAAACCACACACATTTTGGATCCACTTCATAGCAGCATCAATCAACTTTTCAGATAATCAAAGTTTTTTACAATCAAAATTAAGATACTTAAGTTATGTGAAAAAACCAACCGCAACCTCTGAAAAAACCTGAAACTAAAAATTACATCCTTAATAAGTTCTTTAAAAACAAGTTCTGCCGTAGAAAATAAA
This sequence comes from Drosophila guanche, assembly GCF_900245975.1. Classification (NCBI taxonomy): domain Eukaryota; kingdom Metazoa; phylum Arthropoda; class Insecta; order Diptera; family Drosophilidae; genus Drosophila; species Drosophila guanche. The sequence goes on along the minus strand of NW_022996777.1, from coordinate 1,535 downwards.
CCCGACTTTTCCCGAGTTTTTAAAGTCAAAATTTAAAAAAACAAAGAAAATCTCACAACAATCATCATTATTGCATTTCAAAGCCTTTCCGAGACGGTAGGCCAAAAACACACACATTTTGGATCCACTTCATAGCAGCATCAATCAACTTTTCAGATAATCAAAGTTTTTTACAACCAAAATTAAGATACTTAAGTTATGTGAAAAAACCAACCGCAACCTCTGAAAAAACCTGAAACTAAAAATTACATCCTTAATTAGTTCTTAAAAAACATGTTCTGCGATAGAAAATAAACCCGAATTTTCCCGAGCTTTTAAAGTAAAAATTAAAAAAACAAACAAAATCTCACAACAATTATCATTATTGCATTTCAAAGCTTTTCCGAGACGGTAGGCCAAAAACCGCACACTGTTTGGATCCACTTCATAGCAGCATCAATCAACTTTTCAGATAATCAAAGTTCTGTACAACCAGATCTAAGATACATAAGTTATGTGAAAAAACAAACCGCAACCTCTAAAAAACCTTAAGCTAAAAATTACATCCTTAATAAGTTCTTAAAAAAACGAGTTCAGCCATAGAAAATAAACCCGACTATTCCGGAATTTTTAAAGTCAAAATTTCGAAGAAAAAAAGAAATCTCCTCAACTATCAACATTATTGCATTTCAAAGCTTTACCGAGACGGTAGGCCAAAAATACACAGAGTTTGGATCCATTTTATAGCAGTATTAATAAACTTTTCAGATAATCAAAGTTTTTTACTACCAAAATTAAGATACTTAAGTTATGTGAAAAAACAAACCGCAACCTCTGAAAAAACTTTAAACTAAAAATTACATCCTTAATAAATTCTTAAAAAACAAGTTCTGCCATTGAAAATAAACCCGACTTTTCCAGATTTTTTAAAGTAAAAATTAAAAAAAAAAAAAATGTCCCAACAATCATCATTATTGCATTTCAAAGCTTGTCCGAGACGGTAGGCCAAAACCACACAGAGTTTGGATCCATTTTATAGCAGTATCAATCAACTTTTCAGATAATCAAAGTTTTTTACTACCAATATTAAGATACTTAAGTTATGTGAAAAAACAAACCGCAACCTCTGAAAAAACTTTAAACTTAAAATTACATCCTTAATAAGTTCTTAAAAAACAAGTTCTGCCATAGAAAATAAACCCGACTTTTCCCGAGTTTTTAAAGTCAAAATTTCGAAAAAAAATCTCCCAACTATCAACATTTTTGCATTTCAAAGCTTTACCCAGACGGTAGGCCAAAACCACACAGAGTTTGGATCCATTTTATGGCAGTATCAATCAACTTTTCAGATAATCAAAGTTTTTTACAACCAACATTAAGATACTTAAGTTATGTGAAAAAACAAACCGCAACCTCTGAAAAAAACTTAAGCTAAAAGTTACTTCCTTAATAAGTTCTTAAAAAAGAAGTTCTGCCATAGAAAATAAACCCGAATTTTCCAGAGTTTTTAAAGTAAAAATTCGAAAAAAAAACAAAAAAAAATCTCACTACAGTCA
>NW_022996776.1:0-2387 GCF_900245975.1 Drosophila guanche | reverse complement strand
AGTATATGTGTCGTTCTGTAGTGAATCAAGGTCATCATCAAAACGATTACTTAGGTAAGAATTAAAGCGAACGGAGCTTTCATTACCGGTGTAATAAGTTTTAATAATTTTGGATATAGTTTGGTTGTTTTGCGAATGGATTGTACTGTAAACGTTAAGTGCATCCAAATCGTCAACCAAATCTTCCCTTCCAAATTGCCCTTTATTACCTACATATGCAGTAATTGATTCATAAAAAGAGCCGTATTTTTTCTGGTTAAGATGAGCATCTTCTATACTTGTTAAAAGATCTCCACACCAGCCCCCAAGGTCCTGAATTCCTGAGGCTGACTGTGGTTCTCCCCAAAATAAAAGTGCGTTTAAAGAAGCCATCATGTGTGGTAAGCCAATTTTTATGCCAGTAGTACTATCATAAAGAGTTTCGAAGTCACTTTCTTTTGAAACATGTAATGCTGAGTTTGCGAATGCTAACCAGCTAGTATTTAATCCACCGGCCAAGGGTGCCCAACTTGGTGAAGAATAGGAAAATTGTCTATAAAATTGGGTAACAAGTTGTTCAGCAGGTGTTGAAGAGCTTTCACCGCTGATATAACTATATGCCTGGTCTTCTACTTGTTGCAGTTGGGTAAAGAAAGCAGCGTTAGGATTTATATTAACTTTGGTAACTTTAGAAACTCCGTTATCTTTACCAGAGACAGCAACTTGATCCATATCAATCCCTGTTGAAGCTCCAGTAAATTCATTGAATTGATCAAAGCTCCAATTTTCAGGCATTTTGAACCCTAAATTTCCGCTCCATCCAGAAGACATATCAGCAACAAAACTATACTTAACTAAGTGGTTTACATGCAAGCACGCATTGCGTGTTCCATAAATACCTGCTTTATATTCAGTTGATCCTATAATACCAGTAATACCCTCGAAATAGGGGACAACCGTACTACTCATGTTTCCATCTTGAATATCAACATCAACGGCAAAATAGATAACTGTCCCACTTGGTAGGCCAAGCTGACGTGCAGTATTAACGGCAATAGAAGCGTCTGCGAAACCTTGCTTGCTATTAAAATAACTTTCTTCATAACCTCCATCTTCGTAAATCGGAAAAATCTTAAGGTTAGCATCTAATAGCAGTTTAACTTCAGTGTTAGTCAAATTTTTATCTCGTTTATCAGCACCAGTCCCGACGCTTCCTGTCAAATAACGGCCGATAATGTTATAGCCAGCTGCTTTCAGTGATTTAGCCGTAGCAGCTGATGTGATTTGAGTAGCCATGTCGACACCATCTGAAGATCGGTTAGTGTTACCATTACTAGTTAATAAGCCTTTGATCACAGTTAGGTCAGCAGTTGAAGTATAAGGAGGCAACTTCATGAATTTTCTAAAGGAAACTATACCGTCGGCAACATTTTGTGTAAATTGGCCATTGAAGGCGCCTGAATAGAAACCATTAACGTAAAGACCATATTGAATAATTTTAACGATTGCCCCAGTTGCGCCAGAATTAACAGTTGGTGTTTTATTGATCGTACCAGGACCATAATAACCATTAGCAGTTCCAGTATCCATACCTTCCACTGACTGCAAAGCATAAATCAAAGCAGTGTTCGTATCCCTTTGATAAATTCCATCACATGGTAAAATACCAGTGTAAGCTTGATAATCATGATTAAGCTGTTGTTGCATTGAACGGATTTTAGCGTCCCCACCAGGAACTAAAACAAACGCGCTCATTGTCAACAAGGCTTTCATAATATCCGAGTTTACATTGGCGCTGGTGTCTTTGATACCGGCGTCTTTTTTTAATTCAACGACAGCAGCAGCCGTGTTAGTAGTAAATTCTCCGGTAAAGTCTTCAGGGTTGATACCCTTACACCAAAAGCCACCTTGGATTATTTTAACAACATTGTGCTTAAAGCCAGTTTTAACTTTATTAGCAAATTGAGTATCCCATTTAGCGGCAGTTGAAGGGCCAAAATTATCAACTAGATCTGTGATACCTAATTCGTGTTGCAGGGCTCTAGTTAACCCATAAACTGTGTTCCAACCAGTATTACCGTCCTCGGGTACTTTACCAAAGCCAGAAACTTTACCGTAAGTTTTGTTGAGCCAGACTTGTGTTTCTTTTACCATTTCATCCATACATAAATCGTCCTTTCTGTGTTGTTTAGCAACCATAAGCGCCTACAACGAACAAGCTATCAAATGAGTAAGCAGTTTCTGATTCAACCTCCTTAAAAATTATTTGCTCAATATTCGAACACACGTTCGAGTAGACGGCTTAATTTTAGCACAGAAAAACAAGAAAACAAATTTTTGTCGGATTATTTTCGAACAAAAAAGATCTTCCAGGAAAATGGGAAGATCAAGTAAGCTATATATTTTTA
>NW_022996775.1:0-2387 GCF_900245975.1 Drosophila guanche | reverse complement strand
TTTTAAAGTCAAAATTTCGAAAAAAAAATATCTCACAACAATCAACAATTTTGCATTACAAAGATTTACCCAGACGGTAGGCCAAAACCACACAGAGTTTGGATCCATTTTATAGCAGTATCAATCAACTTTTCAGATAATCAAAGTTTTTTACAACCACAATTAAGATACTTAAGTTATGTGAAAAAACAAACCGCAACCTCTGAAAAAACTTTAAACTAAAAATTACAAAATTGCTAGTTCTTAAAAAACAAGATCTGCCATAGAAAATAAAAGCGACTTTTCCCGAGTTTTTAAAGTCAAAATTTCGAAAAAAAAAATCTCACAACAATCAACATTTTTGCATTTCAAAGCTTTTCCGAGACGGTAGGCCAAAACCACACAGAATTTTGATCCACTTTATAGCAGTATCAATCAACTTTTCAGATAATCAAGGGTTTTTACAACCAATATTAAGATACTTAAGTTATGTGAAAAAACAAACCACAACCTCTGAAAAAACCTTAAACTGAAAATTACAAAATTACTAGTTCTTAAAAAACAAGTTCTGCCATAGAAAATAAAACCGACTTTTCCCGAGTTTTTAAAGTCAAACTTTCGAAAAAAAAAAAATATATCACAACAATCAACATTTTTGCATGTCAAATCCTTACCCAGGCGGTACGCCAAAACCGCACAGAGTTTGGATCCATTTTATAGAAGTATCAATCAAATTTTCAGATAATGAAAGTTTTTTTGCAACCACAATTAAGATACTTAAGTTATGTGAAAAAACAAACCACAGCCTCTGAAAAAACCTTAAACTGAAAATTACAAAATTACTAGTTCTTAAAAAAGAAGTTCTGCCATAGAAAATAAAACCGACTTTTCCCGATTTTTTAAAGTCAAAATTTCGAAAAAAAAAAAAAAAAAAAATATCACAACAATCAACATTTTTGCATGTCAAATCCTTACCCAGGCGGTTCTTAAAAAACAAGTTCTGCCATAGAAAATAAAACCAACTTTTCCCGAGTTTTAAAAGCGACTTTTCCCGAGTTTTTAAAGTCAAAATTTCGAAAAAAAAAATCTCACAACAATCAACATTTTTGCATTTCAAAGCTTTTCCGAGACGGTAGGCCAAAACCACACAGAATTTGGATCCACTTTATAGCAGTATCAATCAACTTTTCAGATAATCAAGGGTTTTTACAACCAATATTAAGATACTTAAGTTATGTGAAAAAACGAACCGCAACCTCTGAAAAAACCTTAAACTAAAAATTACAAAATTGCTAGTTCTTAAAAAACAAGTTCTGCCATAGAAAATAAAACCGACTTTTCCCGAGTTTTTAAAGTCAAAATTTCGAAAAAAAAAAATCTCACAACAATAGACATTTTTGCATTTCAAACCTTTTCCGAGACGGTAGGCCAAAACCACACAGAGTTTGGATCCATTTTATAGCAGAATCAATCAACTTTTCAGATAATCAAAGTTTTTTTGCAACCAGATCTAAGATACTTAAGTTATGATAAAAAACAAACCGCAAGCTCTAAAAAAAACCTTAAACTAAAAATTACTTCCTTAATAAGTTCTTAAAAGAAAAGTTCTTCCATAGAAAATAAACCCGACTTTTCCCGAATTTTTAAAGTAAAAATTTCGAAAACAAAAAATCTCACAACAATAACAATAAACCACACAGAGTTTGGATCCATTTTATAGCAGTAAATCAACTTTTCAGATAATTAAAGTTTTTTACAACCAAAATTAAGATATTTAAGTTATGTGAAAAAACAAACCGCAACCTCTGAAAAAACCTTAAACTTAAAATTACTTTCTTAATAAGTTCTTAAAAAACCATAGAAAATAAACCCGAGTTTTTAAAGTCAAAATTTCGTACAAAATACCTCACAAAAATGAACATTTTTGCATTTTAAAGCTTTACCCAGACGGTAGGCCAAACCCACACAGAGTTTGGATCCATTTTATAGCAGAATCAATCAACTTTTCAGATAATCAAAGTTTTTTACAACCAAAATGAAGATACTTAAGCTATGTGAAAAAATAAACCGCAACCTCTGAAAAAACCTTAAACTAAAAATTACAAAATTGCTAGTTCTTAAAAAACAAGATCTGCAATAGAAAATAAAAGCGACTTTTCCCGAGTTTTTAAATTCAAAATTTCGAAAAAAAAAAAATCTCACAACAATCAACATTTTTGCATTTCAAAGCTTTTCCGAGACGGTAGGCCAGAACCACACAGAGTTTGGATCCACTTTATAGCAGTATCAATCAACTTTTCAGATAATCAAGGGTTTTTACAACCAAAATTAAGATACTTAAGTTATGTGAAAAAACAAACCACAACCTCTGAAAAAACCTTAAGCTAAAAATTACAAAATTACTAGTT
>NW_022996774.1:0-2388 GCF_900245975.1 Drosophila guanche | reverse complement strand
TATTGGGCTGTCCTGAACCTGCTGTCCTGCTGAACCATCCACAATGCCGATACTTCGAACTCGAGAGAGGAGTTCACAAGAACGGATGTGATGATGTTTTCGAGCTGGAGCTGCAGTCTGCTATCTGATGTTCATCGTCTGATCAATGAGCTGTGCTGCGCCAGCGCTGTTTTCATCGGTCACTCTACCGTGGGATGAACTTGAATCAATACTAATTAATATATCTCAAAATCGGATAAAGTACCTGAGAGCCTCGACGTAGGTGGGTGAAAGTGGCATTTGAATGCTGCTCCGCTAAGTCAATACATGACTCGCTGTTCGTGTCGAGCCCAGTGCCAAGTGGATGCTGCCGCAGACAGTCGTTATTTTGGTCCTCCATCAAGGTGGTAAACTTGGGAAAACCAACGGCATCGCGATTGATCAAGAGACGCACACAGCGCGGTCCAGGGTACTGCGCCAAAGCTACAAACGGATGCAATTCCAGCGAGGTGCCCATGATGCTCAGCAGAACGCACTCCTTGAAGTCTCCATCCAAACTTTTATGGAACTTCTCGGGCAAGTCTTCTCCTAAGAAAACAATATCCGGCTTCACAATTTTCTTGCATGCCGTGCACTTGGGCAGCCGATCAGCGAAGATCTCCTCCTCCATCCAGGCAATGCCGTATTCCATTATACGTTTAATGCAGTGGTTGGTGTGGAAGCTGCCTTGGGCCTCGACCAGCTTGTCTTTCGGCACGCCCGCCAGCCGATCCAGCGTTCGGCCAGTTGTAAGATTTTGAGTGTGTACAATTTTAAATAAATAAAACAAAACTTTACTTTCTAGTGGCTTTACGCCAGTCAGTAGTCAGATCAAACAAAAAAAAACATGCCGAAAAAATCTAGAAAGTCAGACGATAGTATTTTGTGGTACCGATAGTATATGTGTGGTATTGATAGTAAAATAAAGATCTGTTTTAATTTCCGGGAGGGTACCTAGCAAACAGAGAGTATAGTCTCAATCAAATGGAGGCAACAATGCCACTGAAGTTGAAAGATAAATTACCACCGTGCTTTTAAACGAGCTTAAGGTCTTCAAACGGCTAAAAGGGAAACAATTATTATAGATTAATGAGATTATATTGAATTTATTTGCATTTTTAATTTGTTTAACTTATTTGAACGCCAGTATCTTCATGTCGCCAAGACACAGACCCGGCTGGGCTGTTAACAAAATTTTTTAAGTTGTTTTCCTGTTTGGACCAAGTACTGCTCCACAGGGTCGTGCCAAGGGGCGATGGCGACAATCTGGGCTCGAAACTAGCCAATGTTGAATAGGAAGGGTGCTTGGAGGCGCCGTTTTACAACTTTGCAACGGGCGCAAATATTCCTTGTCACGGCATTGCTGCTCCACCAATTAAAGAAGTCTGCAGATGTTATTCCCAGCCATATGCAAATTTTCTGTCATATTTTCAAACTGCGGAATATGCAAAAGGGTATCCTTTCATGGGTTTCCATTAATGTACACATATTTATATGAGTTATAATACTCAAATGTATAGACAAACGACCGTTCTGGTTTCTTTCCTGCAGATATGGGTTTTATCAAAGCTGTCGGCGCTTATTTCGTTGATTGTCCTCCTCCTCCGATCATGCAAGAGCCGCCAATCCCACTAAAAGCAATCTCCTGCATGGATCCATTTTGCATTCATTGTTTTTTTGGGCGGGAGGAGGGCTGCGTTCTGATGGGTTCCTCGCGTAACAGGCTTTGGCTTGGTGTCGNTGCAGATGTTATTCCCAGCCATATGCAAATTCTCTGTCATATTTTCAAACTGCGGAATATGCAAAAGGGTATCCTTTCATGGGTTTCCATTAATGTACACATATTTATATGAGTTATAATACTCAAATGTATAGACAAACGACCGTTCTGGTTTCTTTCCTGCAGATATGGGTTTTATCAAAGCTGTCGGCGCTTATTTTGTTGATTGTCCTCCTCCTCCGATCATGCAAGAGCCGCCAATCCCACTAAAAGCAATCTCCTGCATGGATCCATTTTGCATTCATTGTTTTTTTGGGCGGGAGAAGGGCCTCGCGTAACAGGCTTTGGCTTGGTGTCGCATAGCCACTTGATGGTGCAGTCATTGCATATCAACGTCTAGAAGAAAAAAAGAGATTGTAAATATAAAGAGAGAGAGAAAAAAAAATAATTATTTCAGTTTCAGTATGGATTTGTAGAGGCGAATTTTGTTTTCCAAAGTGGTTTCTGATTTTCGACTTATCAACCAGGACAATTTTAGTGTTTTAAGTCTAAGTTGTTGACTTTTTGCTTTAATGTGGTTTTTTCATGTTAATCTGCGGTTGAGATGCAAGCCGAGATAGTTCACACAGGCACTTTGCAGAATTGGTGAG
>NW_022996773.1:0-2389 GCF_900245975.1 Drosophila guanche | reverse complement strand
AAGTCAAAATTTCGTACAAAATACCTCACAAAAATGAACATTTTTGCATTTTAAAGCTTTACCCAGACGGTAGGCCAAAACCACACAGAGTTTGGATCCATTTTATAGCAGAATCAATCAACTTTTCAGATAATCAAAGTTTTTTACAACCAATATTAAGATACTTAAGTTATGTGAAAAAACAAACCGCAACCTCTGAAAAAACCTTAAACTAAAAATTATAAAATTACTATTTCTTAAAAAACAAGTTCTGCCATAGAAAATAAAACCGACTTTTCCCGAGTTTTTAAAGTCAAACTTTCGGGAAAAAAAAATATCACTAAAATCAACATTTTTGCATTTCAAAGCTTTTCCGAGTCGGTAGGCCAAAACCACAAAAAGTTTGGATGCATTTAATAGCAGTATCAATAAACTTTTCAGATAATCAAAGTTTTTTACAACCAAAATTAAGATACTTAAGTTATGTGAAAAACCAACCGCAACATCTGAAAAAACCTTAAACTAAAAATTACTTCCTTAATAAGTTCCTAAAAAACAAGTTCTGCCAAAGAAAATAACCCCAATTTTTCCCGAGTTTTTAAAGTAAAAATAACGGAAAAAAAAATCACACATCAATCAACATTTTTGCATTTCAAAGGCTTATCCAGACGGTAGGCCAAAACCACTCTGTTTGGATCCATTTTATAGCAGCATCAATCAACTTTTCAGATAATCAAAGTTTTTTACAACCAAAATTAAGATACTTAAGTTATGTGAAAAAACAAACCACAACCTCTGAAAAAACCTTAAACTAAAAATTACAAAATTGCTAGTTCTTAAAAAAAACAAGTTTAAGGTTTGTTCAGTGTTGTGTTTTTTCACATAACTTAAGTATCTTAATTTGGGAAAAGTCGGTTTTATTTTCTATGGCAGAACTTGTTTTTTAAGAAACAGTAATTTTGTAATTTTTAGTTTAAGGTTTTTTCAGAGGTTGAGGTTTGTTTTTTTCACATAACCTAGTTATCTTAGATCTGGTTGTATGGAACTTTGTTTATCTGAAAAGTTTATTCATACCGAAACAAAAATCTCACATCAATCAACATTTCTGCATTTCAAAGCTTTACCCGGACGGTAGGCCAAAACCACACAGTTTGGATCCATTTTATAGTAGTATCAATCAACTTTTCAGATAATCAAAGTTTTTTACAACCAAAATTAAGATACTTAAGTTAAGTGAAAAAACAAACCACAACCTCTGAAAAAACCTTAACCTAAAAATTACAAAATTACTAGTTCTTAAAAAACAAGTTCTGCCATAGAAAATAAAACCGACTTTTCCCAAGTTTTTAAAGTCAAAATTTCGAAAAAAAAAATCTAACATCAATCAACATTTTTGCATTTCAAAGCCTTTCCGAGACGGTGGGCCAAAACCACAAACAGTTTGGATCCATTTAATAGCAGTATCAATCAACTTATCAGATAATCAAAGTTTTTTACAACCAAAATTAAGATACTTAAGTTATGTGAAAAAACAAACCGCANCCTCTGAACAAACCTTAAACCAAAAATTACCAAATTACTAGTTCTTAAAAAACAAGTTCTGCCATAGAAAATAAACCCGACTTTTCCAGAGTTTTTAAAGTCAAAATGTCGTAAAAAATACCTCACAAAAATCAACATGTTTGCATTTCAAAGCTTTACCCAGACGGTAGGCTAAAACCACACAGAGTTTGGATCCATTTTATAGCAGTATCAATCAACTTTTCAGATAATCAAAGTTTTTACAACCAAAATTAAGATACTTAAATTTTGTGAAAAAACAAACCGCAACCTCTGAGAAAACCCTAAACTAAAAATTTGCTTTCTTAATTATTTCTTTAAAAAAAAGTTCTGCCTTAGAAAATAAACCCGACCCTTCACAAGTTTTTAAAGTCAAAATTTCGTAGTAACTACCTCACAAAAATCAACATTTTTGGATTTAAAAGCTTTACCCAGACGGTAGGCCAAAACCACACACAGTTTGGATCCATTTTATAGCAGTATCAATCAACTTTTCAGATAATCAAAGTTTTTTACAACCACAATTAAGATACTTAAGTTATGTGAAAAAACAAACCGCAACCTCTGAAAAAACCTTAAACTAAAAATTATAAAATTACTAGTTCTTAAAAAACAAGTTCTGCCATAGAAAATAAAACCGACTTTTCCCGAGTTTTTAAAGTCAAAATTTCGAGAAAAAAAAATCTCACTAAAATCAACATTTTTGCATTTCAAAGCTTTTCCGAGTCGGTAGGCCAAAACCACACACAGTTTGGATCCATTTTATAGCAGTATCAATCAACTTTTCAGATAATCAAAGTTTTTTACAACCACAATTAAGATACTTAAGTTATGTGAAAAAACAAACCGC
>NW_022996772.1:0-2391 GCF_900245975.1 Drosophila guanche | reverse complement strand
AGTTCTTAAAAAACAAGTTCTGCCATAGAAAATAAAACCAACTTTTCCCAAGTTTTTAAAGTCAAAATTTCGAAAAAAAAAATCTCACAACAATCCACATTTTTGCATTTCAAAGCTTTTCCGAGACGGTAGGCCAAAACCACACAGAGTTTGGATCCACTTTTTAGCAGTATCAATCAACTTTTCAGATGATTAAAGTTTTTTACAACCAAAATTAAGATATTTAAGTTATGTGAAAAAACAAACCGCAACCTCTGAAAAAACCTGAAACTTAAAATTACTTTCTTAATAAGTTCTTAAAAAACAAGCTCTGCCATAGAAAATAAACCCGAGTTTTTAAAGTCAAAATTTCGGCCAAAAACATCACAAAAATGAACATTTTTGCATTTTAAAGCTTTACCGAGACGGTAGGCCAAACCCACACAGAGTTTGGATCCATTTAATAGCAGTATCAATCAACTTTTTAGATAATCAAGGTTTTTACAACCAAAATTAAGATACTTAAGTTATGTGAAAAAACAAACTGCAACCTATGAAAAATCAAAGTAATCAAAGTTCTTTACAACGAGGTCTAAGATGGTTAAGTTATGTGAAAAAACAAACCGCTACTTCTAAAAAACCTTAAACAAAAAAGGAACAAGCATTGAAAATTTTTAAAAGAAAAGTTCTTCCATAGAAAATAAACCCGACTTTTCCCGAATTTTAAAAGTCAAAATTTTGTAAAAAATACCTCACAAAAATCAACATGTTTGCATTTCAAAGCTTTACCCAGACGGTAGGCCAAAACCACACAGAGTTTGGATCCATATTATAGCAGTATCAATCAACTTTTCAGATAATCAACGTTTTTTACAACCAAAATTAAGATACTTAAGCTATGTAAAAAAACAAACCGCAACCTCTGAAAAAACCTTAAACTTAAAATTACTTTCTTAATAAGTTCTTAAAAAACAAGTTCTGCCATAGAAAATAAAAACCCGAGTTTTTAAAGTCAAAACTTCGTACAAAATACCTCACAAAAATGAACATTTTTGCATTTTAGAGCTTAACCCAGACGGTAGGCCAAAACCAGACAGAGTTTGGATCCATTTTATAGCAGAATCAATCAACTTTTCAGATAATCAAAGTTTTTTACAACCAAAATTAAGATACTTAAGTTATGTAAAAAAACAAACCACAACCTCTGAAAAAACCTTAAACTAAAAATTACATCCTTAATAAGTTCCTAAAAAACAAGTTCTGCCATAGAAAATAAACCCGACTTTTCCCGACTTTTTAAAGTCAAAATTTCGAAAAAAAAAAAAAAATCTCACAACAATCCACATTTTTGCATTTCAAAGCTTTTCCGAGACGGTAGGCCAAAACTTCACAGAGTTTGGATCCACTTTATAGCAGTATCAATCAACTTTTCAGATAATCAAAATTATTTACAACCAAAATTCAGATTCTTAAGTTATGTGAACAAACAAACCGCAACCTCTGAAAAAACCTTAAACTAAAAATTACATCCTTAATAAGTTTCTAAAAAACAAGTTCTGCCATAGAAAATAAAACCGACTTTTCGCGAGTTTTTAAAGTAAAAAAATCGAAAAAAAAATCTCACATCAATCAACATTTTTGCATTTCAAAGCTTTACCCAGACGGTAGGCCAATACCACACAGTTTGGATCCATTTTATATCAGTATCAATCAACTTTTCAGGTAATCAAAGTTTTTACAACCAAAATTAAGATACTTAAGTTATGTAAAAAAACAAACCACAACCTCTGAAAAAACCTTAAACTAAAAATTACNCCGACTTTTCCCGAGTTTTTAAAGTAAAAAAATCGAAAAAAAAATCTCACATCAATCAACATTTTTGCATTTCAAAGCTTTACCCAGACGGTAGGCCAATACCACACAGTTTGGATCCATTTTATAGCAGTATCAATCAACTTTTCAGGTAATCAAAGTTTTTACAACCAAAATTAAGATCCTTAAGTTATGTAAAAAAACAAACCACAACTTTTGAAAAAACCTTAAACTAAAAATTACATCCTTAATAAGTTCCTAAAAAACAAGTTCTGCCATAGAAAATAAAACCGACTTTTCCCAAATTTTAAAGTCAAAATTTCGAGAAAAAAAAATTTCAAATCAATCAACATTTTTGCATTTCAATGCTTTTCCGAGACGGTGGGCCAAAACCACAAACAGTTTGGATCCATTTAATATCAGTATCAATCAACTTTTCAGATAATCAATGTTTTTTACAACCAAAATTAAGATACTTAAGTTATGTGAAAAAACACAACACTGAACAAACCTTTAACCAAAAATTACAAAATTACTAGTTCTTAAAAAACAAGTTCTGCCATAGAAAATAAACCCAACTCTTCCCGAGTTTTTAAAGTC
>NW_022996771.1:0-2394 GCF_900245975.1 Drosophila guanche | reverse complement strand
TAAAAAAAAGTTCTGCCATAGAAAATAAACCCGACTTTTCCCGAGTTTTTAAAGTCCACATTTCGTAATAAATACTTCACAAAAATCAACATTGTTTCATTTCAAAGCTGTATATTTCCCAGACGGTAAAGCTAAACCACAAAGTGTTTGGAACCAAAACCACACAGAGTTTGAATCCACTTTATAGTAGTATGAATAAACTTTTCAGACAATCAAAGCTCTTTACAACCAGATCTAAGATACTTAAGTTATGTGAAAAAACAAACCGCTACTTCTAAAAAACCTTAAACAAAAAAGTAGACACCATGAAAATTCTTAGAAAAAAAGTTCTGCCATAGAAAATAATCCCGACTGTTCCCGAGTTTTTAAAGTCCAAATTTCGTAAAAAATACCTCACAAAAATCAACATGTTTGCATTTCAAAGCTTTACTCAGATGGTAGGCCAAGACCACACAGAGTTTGAATCCATTTTATAGCAGTATTAATTAACTTTTCAGATAATCAATGTTTTTTACAACCAAAATTAAGATACTTAAGTTATGTGAAAAAACAAACCGCAACCTCTGAAAGAAATTTAAACTAAAAGTAACTTCCTTAATAAGTTCTTAAAAACAAGTTCTGCCATAGAAAATGAAACCGACTTTTCCCCAGTTTCTAAAGTAAAAATTTCGAAAACAAAAAATTTCACAACAATCCACATTTTTGCATTTCAAAGCTTTACCCGGTAGGTCAAAACCACACAGAGTTTGGATCCATCTTATAGCAGTATCAATCAACTTTTCAGATAATCAAAGTTTTTTACAACCAAAATTAAGATACTTAAGTTATTTGAGAAAACAAACCGCAACCTCTGAAAAACCCTTAAACTAAAAAATACTTCCTTAATAAGTTCTTAAAAAACAAGTTCTGCCATAGAAAATAAACCCGACTTTCCCCGAGTTTTTAAAGTGAAAATTTCGAAAACAAAAAATTTCACAACAATCAACATTTTTGCATTTCAAAGCTTTACCCAGACGGTAGGCCAAAACCACAGAGTTTGAATCCATTTTATAGCAGAATCAATCAACTTTTCAGATAATCAAAGTTTTTTGCAATCAGATCTAAGATACTTAAGTTATGTGAAAAAACAAACCGCAACCTCTGAAAAAACTTTAAACTAAAAATTACAAAATTGATAGTTCTTAAAAAACAAGTTCTGCCATAGAAAATAAAACCGACTTTTCCCGAGTTTTTAAAGTCAAAAATTCGTAAAAAAAACCTCATAAAAATCAACATATTTGCATTTCAAAGCTTTACCCAGACGGTAGGCCAAAACCACACTGAGTTTGGATCCATTTTATAGCAGAATCAATCAACTTTTCAGATAATCAAAGTTTTTTGCAATCAGATCTAAGATACTTAAGTTATGTGAAAAATTAAACCGCAACCTCTAAAAAAACTTTAAACTAAAAGTTACTTCCTTAATAAGTTCTTAAAAAACTAGTTCTGCCATAGAAAATAAACCTGACTTTTCCCGAGTTTTTAATGTTAAAATTTCGAAAACAAAAAATCTCACAACAATCAACATTTTTGCATTTCAAACCTTTACCCAGACGGTACGCCAAAACCACACAGAATTTGGATCCATTTTATAGCAGAATCAATCAACTTTGCAGATAATCAAAGTTTTTTGCAACCAGATCTAAGATAATTAAGTTATGTGAAAAAAACAAACCGCAACCTCTGAAAAAACCCTTCACTAAAAATAACATCTTTAATAAGTTCTTAAAAAACAAGTTCTGCCACAGAAAATAAACCCGACTTTTCCCGAGTTTTTAAAGTCAAAAATTCGAAAAAAAAAATCTCACAACAATCCACATTTTTGCATTTCAAAGCTTTTCCGAAGCGGTAGGCCAAAACCACACAGAGTTTGGATTCATTTTATAGCAGTATCAATCAACTATTCAGATAATCAAAGTTTTTTACAACCAAAATTAATATACTTAAGATATGTGAAAAAACATACCGCAACCTCTGAAAAAACCTTAAACTAAAATTTACTTCCTTAATAAGTTCTTAAAAAACTAGTTCTGCCATAGAAAATAAACCCGACTTTTCCCGAGTTTTTAAAGTTAAAATTTCGAAAACAAAAAATCTCACAACAATCAACATTTTTGCATTTCAAAGCTTTACCCAGACGGTAGGCCAAAACCACACAGAATTTGGATCCATTTTATAGCAGAATCAATCAACTTTTCAGATAATCAAAGTTTTTTGCAACCAGATCTAAGATAATTAAGTTATGTGAAAAAACAAACCGCAACCTCTGAAAAAACCCTTCACTAAAAATAACATCTTTAATAAGTTCTTAAAAAACAAGTTCTGCCACAGAAAATAAACCCGACTTTTCCCGAG
>NW_022996770.1:0-2394 GCF_900245975.1 Drosophila guanche | reverse complement strand
GAGTTTTTAAAGTAAAAATTTCGTACAAAATACATCACAAAAATCCACATTTTTGCATTTTAAAGCTTTACCCAGATGGTAGGCCAAAACCACACAGAGTTTGGATCCATTTTATGACAGAATCAATCAACTTTTCAGATAATCAAAGTTTTTTGCAACCAGATCTAAGATACTTAAGTACAACCTCTGAAAAAACCTTAAACTAAAAATTACTTCCTTAAGAAGTTCTTAAAAACAAGTTCTGCCATAGAAAATAAACCCGAGTTTTTAAAGTCAAAATTTCGTACAAAATACCTCACAACAATCAACATTTTTGCATTTCAAAGTTTTTCTGAGACGGTAAGCCAAAACCACACAGACTTTGGATCCATTTGATAGCAGTATCAATCAACTTTTCAGATAATCAAAGTCTTTTACAACCAAAATTAAGATACTTAAGTTATGTGAAAAAACAAACCGCAACCTCTGAAAAAATTGATTAAAAAACAAAAAAATCTCACACAATCAACATTTTTGCATTTCAAAGCTTTTCCGAGACGGTAGACCAAAACCACAAACAGTTTGGATCCATTTTATAGCACAATTTTTCAGCTTTTCAGATAATCAAAGTTTTT
This sequence comes from Drosophila guanche, assembly GCF_900245975.1. NCBI lineage: Eukaryota > Metazoa > Arthropoda > Insecta > Diptera > Drosophilidae > Drosophila > Drosophila guanche. Next base: position 1,780 of record NW_022996770.1, on the reverse strand, counting down.
TGCAACCAGATGTAAGACTTAAGTTATGTGAAAAACAAACCGCAACCTCTGAAAAAACCTTAAACTTAAAATTACTTTCTTAATAAGTTCTTAAGAAACAAATTCTGGCATGGAAAATAAACCCGACTTTTCCCGAGTTTTTAAAGTAAAAATTTCGAAAACAAAAAATCTCACAACAATCAACATTTTTGCATTTCAAAGCTTTTCCAAGACGGTAGACCAAAACCACACAGAGTTTGGATCCATTTTATAGCAGTATCAATCAACTTTTCAGACAATCAAAGTTTTTTACAACCAAAATTAAGATACTTAAGTGATGTGAAAAACAAACCGCAACCTCTGAAAAAAACTTAAACGAAAACTTACTTCCTTAATAAGTTTCTAAAAAACAAGTTCTGCCATAGAAAATAAACCCGAGTTTTTAAAGTCAAAATTTCGTACAAAATACCTCACAACAATCAACATTTTTGCTTTTTCAAAGTTTTTCTGAGACGGTAGGCCAAAACCACACAGACTTTGGATCCATTTGATAGCAGTATCAATCAACTTTTCAGACAATCAAAGTTTTTTACAACCAAAATTAAGATACTTAAGTGATGTGAAAAACAAACCGCAACCTCTGAAAAAAACTTAAACGAAAACTTACTTCCTTAATAAGTTTCTAAAAAACAAGTTCTGCCATAGAAAATAAACCCGAGTTTTTAAAGTCAAAATTTCGTACAAAATACCTCACAACAATCAACATTTTTGCTTTTTCAAAGTTTTTCTGAGACGGTAGGCCAAAACCACACAGACTTTGGATCCATTTGATAGCAGTATCAATCAACTTTTCAGACAATCAAAGTTTTTTACAACCAAAATTAAGATACTTAAGTGATGTGAAAAACAAACCGCATCCTCTGAAAAAAACTTAAACGAAAACTTACTTCCTTAATAAGTTTCTAAAAAACAAGTTCTGCCATAGAAAATAAACCCGAGTTTTTAAAGTCAAAATTTCGTACAAAATACCTCACAACAATCAACATTTTTGCTTTTTCAAAGTTTTTCTGAGACGGTAGGCCAAAACCACACAGACTTTGGATCCATTTGATAGCAGTATCAATCAACTTTTCAAATAATCAAAGTCTTTTACAACCAAAATTAAGATACTTAAGTTATGTGAGAAAACAAACCGCAACCTCTGAAAAAACCTTAAACTAAAACTTACCTCCTTAATAAGTTCATAAAAAAACAAGTTCTGCCATAGAAAATAAACCCGACTTTTCCTGAATTTTTAAAGTCAAAATTTGGAAAAGAAAAATCTCACAACAATCAACATTTTTGCATTTCATAGCTTTACCCAGACGGTAGGCCAAAACCACAAACAGTTTGGATGCATTTTATAGAAGTATCAATCAACTTTTCAGATAATCAAAGTTTTTTACAACCAAAATTAAGATACTTAAGTGATGTGAAAAACAAACCGCAACCTCTGAAAAAACCTTAAACGAAAAATTACTTCCTTAATAAGTTTCTAAAAAACAAGTTCTGCCATAGAAAATAAACCCGAGTTTTTAAAGCCAAAATTTCGTACAAAATACAACACAAAAATCAACATTTTTGCATTTCAAAGCTTTACCCAGACGGTAGGCCAAAACCACAAACTGTTTGGATTCACTTGATAGCAGTATCAATCAACTTTTCAGCTAATCAAAGTTTTTTACAACCAAAATTAAGATACTTAAGTTATGTGAAAAACAAACCGCAACCTCTGAAAAAACCTTAAACTAAAAATTACTTC
>NW_022996769.1:0-2395 GCF_900245975.1 Drosophila guanche | reverse complement strand
CTTATATTTGTTTTATACCCGGTACTCGAAGAGTAAATAGGGTATATTGTATTTGTGCACAAAGTTAATGTATGTAACACACAGAAGGAATCGTTTACGACCCCATAAAGTGTATATATTATTGATCACCATCAATAGCCGAGTCGATTGAGCCCTGTCTGTATGTCTGTCTGTCCGTCCGTCTGTCCGTCCGTCTTGTTGAGCACCTGAATCTCAGAGACTATAAAAGCTAGAGCCACCAAATTATGCATCCAGACTTCTGTATGCTCACACTGTTACAAGTGTATTTAAAAAATTTGCCCCGCCCCCTTCCGCCCCTGCAAAAGGGCGAAAACCTCCCAAATCTACAATTTTAAAGATAAAAGAAAACTAAAAACGCCATTCTATAGGGAATTGCCATATCTATCAGATCACCACAATTTAGAGATAGAAGAAAACTAAAAACGCCATTCTGTAGGGAATGGCCATATCTATCAGATCACCAAATTGGGATCCGATTGGATCATTATTATAGCCAGAAAGAAGAAATTAATTACCAGTGCCTAAACCCACACTGTCCTACAGTTTTTGTTGGTCTTTTCACATTCTCGCATTCACACTCTGCTTCACTCGGCCTCTGCCTCTGCCTCTGCCGTCCCTCTGCCTCTGCCGATTTTAAACCACCACCCCCCCCCCCCCCCCCCCCCCCCCCCCCCCCCCCCTCTCGCAGCTTATATCTGTTTTATACCCGGTAGTCGAAGAGTAAATAGGGTATATTGTATTTGTGCACAAAGTTAATGTATGTTACACACAGAAGGAATCGTTTCCGACCCCATAAAGTGTATATATTCTTGATCACCATCAATAGCCGAGTCGATTGAGCCCTGTCTGTATGTCCGTCTGTCCGTCCGTCTGTCCGTCCGTCTTGTTGAGCACCTGAATCTCAGAGACTATAAAAGCTAGAGCCACCAAATGTTGCATCCAGACTTCTGTATGCTCACACTGTTACAAGTGTATTTAAAAAATGTGCCCCGTCCCCTTCCGCCACCGCAAAAGGGCGAAAACCTCCAAATCTACAATTTTAAAGATAAAAGAAAACTAAAAACGCCATTCTGTAGGGAATGGCCATATCTATCAGATCAATAAATTGGGATCCGATTGGATCATTATTATATCCAGAAAGAAACAATTAATTAGCAGTGGCTAAACCCACAGTGTCCTGCAGCTTTTGTTGCACCTGAATCTCAGAGACTATAAAAGCTAGAGCCACCAAATTTTGCATCCAGACTTCTGTATACTCACACTGTTACAAGTGTATTTAAAAAATGTGCCCCGCCCCCTTCCGCCACCGCAAAAGGGCGAAAACCTCCCAAATCTACAATTTTAAGATAAAAGAAAACTAAAAACGCCATTCTGTAGGGAATGGCCGTATCTATCAGATCACCACAGTTTAGAGATAGAAAAAAACTAAAAACGCCATTCTGTAGGGAATGGCCATATCTATCAGATCACCAAATTGGGATCCGATTGGATCATTATTATAGCCAGAAAGAAGAAATTAATTAGCAGTGCCTAAACCCACACTGTCCTGCAGCTTTTGTTGTTCTTTTCACATTCCCTCATTCACACTCTGCTTCACTCGGCCTCTGCCTCTGCCGTCCCTCTGCCTCTACCGACCTTAAACCACCCCCCCTCACGCAGCTTATATTTGTTTTATACCCGGTACTCGAAGAGTAAATAGGGTATATTGTATTTGTGCACAAAGTTAATGTATGTAACACACAGAAGGAATCGTTTCCGACCCCATAAAGTGTATATATTCTTGATCACCATCAATAGCCGAGTCGATTGAGCCCTGTCTGTCTGTCCGTCTGTCCGTCCGTCTGTCCGTCCGTCTTGTTGAGCACCTGAATCTCAGAGACTATAAAAGCTAGAGCCACCAAATTTTGCATCCAGACTTCTGTATGCTCACACTGTTACAAGTGTATTTAAAAAATGTGCCCCGCCCCATTCCGCCCCCGCAAAAGGGCGAAAACCTCCCAAATCTACAATTTTAAAGATAGAAGAAAACTAAAAACGCCATTCTGTAGGGAATGGCCATATCTATCAGATCACCAAATTGGGATCCGATTGGATCATTATTATAGCCAGAAAGAAGAAATTAATTAGCAGTGGCTAAACCCACACTGTCCTGCAGCTTTTGTTGTTCTTTTCACATTCTCTCATTCACACTCTGCTTCACTCGGCCTCTGCCTCTGCCGTCCCTCTGCCTCTGCCGACTTTTAACCACCCCCCCCCCCCCCCCCCCCCCCCCCCCCCCTCCCCCCCCCCCCCCCCCCCCCCCCCCCCCCCTCCCCCCCCCCCCCCCCCCCCCCCCCCCCCCCTCCCCCCCCCCCCCCCCCCCCCCCCCCCCCCC
>NW_022996768.1:0-2397 GCF_900245975.1 Drosophila guanche | reverse complement strand
CAGATAATCAAAGTTCTTTACAACCAGGTCTAAGATACTTAAGTTATGTGAAAAAACAAACCGCAACTTCTAAAACACATTAAACAAAAAAGTACAACATTTTGAAAATACTTAAAAGAAAAGTTCTGCCATAGAAAATAAACCCGACTTTTCCCGAATTTTTAAAGTCAAAATTTCGTAAAAAATACCTCACAAAAATGAACATTTTTGCATTTCAAAGCTTTACCCAGACGGTAGGCCAAAACCACACAGAGTTTGGATCCATTTTATAGCAGTATCAATCAACTTTTCAGATAATCAAAGTTTTTTGCAACCAAAATTAAGATACTTAAGTTATGTGAAAAAACAAACCGCAACCTCTGAAAAAACATTAAACAAAAAATTACATCCTTAATAAGTTCTTAAAAAACAAGTTCTGCCATAGAAAATAAACCCGACTTTTCCCGAGTTTTTAAAGTAAAAATTTCTTACAAAATACCTTACAAAAATAAACATTTTTGCATTTCAAAGCTTTGCCCAGACGGTAGGCCAAAACCACACAGATTTTGGATCCATTTTATAGCAGTATCAATCAGCTTTTCAGATAACCAAAGTTTTTACAACAAAAATTAAGATAATTAAAATATGTGAAAAAACAAAGCGCTACTTCTAAAAAACCTTAAAAAAAAGTACAATCTTTGAAAATTCTTAAAAGAAAAGTTCTGCCATAGAAAATAAACCCGACTTTTCCCAAGGTTTTAAAGTAAAAATGTCGTAAAAAATACCTCACAAAAATCAACATTTTTGCATTTCAAAGCTTTACCCAGACGGTAGGCCAAAACCACACAGAGTTTGGATCCATTTTATAGCAGTATCAATCAACTTTTCAGATAATCAAAGTTTTTTTGCAACCAGATCTAAGATACTTAAGCTATGAAAAAATCTTAAACAAAAAATTACTTTCTTAATAAATTCTTAAGAAAAAAGTTCTGCCATAGAAAATAAACCCGATTCTTCCCAAGTTTTTAAAGTCAAAATTTCGTAAAAAATACCTCACAAAAATCAACATTTTTGCATTTCAAAGCTTTACCCAGACGGTAGGCCAAAACCACACAGAGTTTGGATCCATTTTATAGCAGTATTAATAAACTTTTCAGATAATCAAAGTTTTTAAAACCAAAATTAGGATACTTAAGTTATGTGAAAAAACAAATCGCTACCTCTGAAAAAACCTTATACAAAAAATTACTTTCTTAATAAGTTCTTAAAAAACAATTTCTGCCATAGAAAATAAACCCGAGTTTTTAATGTCAAAATTTCGTACAAAATACATCTAAAAAATCAACATTTTTGCATTTCAAAGCTTTATTCAGACGGTAGGCCAAAACCACACAGAGTTTGGATCCATTTTATAGCAGAATCAATCAACTTTTCTGATAGTCAAAGTTTTTTGCAACCAGATCTTAGATACTTAAGTTATGTGAAAAAACAAACCGCAACCTCTGAAAAAACATTAAACTAAAAATTACAAAATTGCTAGTTCCTAAAAATCAAGTTCTGCCATAGAAAATAAACGCGACTTTTCCCGAGTTCTTAAAGTCAAAATTTGGGAAAAAAAAATCTCACAGCAACCAACATTTTTGCATTTTAAAGCTTTACCCAGACGGTAGGCCAAAACCACACAGAGTTTGGATCCATTTTATAGCAGTATCAATCAACTTTTCAGATAATCAAAGTTTTTTACAACCAAAATTAAGATCCTTAAGTTATTTGAAAAAACAAACCGCAACCTCTGAAAAAACCTTAAACTTAAAATTACTTCCTTAATAAGTTCTTAAAAAACAATTTCTGCCATAGAAAATAAACCCGAGTTTTTAAAGTCAAAATTTCGTACAAAATACTTATAAAAAATCAACATTTTTGCCTTTCTAAGCTTTACCCAGACGGTAGGCCAAAATCACACCGAGTTTGGATCCATTTTATAGCAGAATCAATCAACTTTTCTGATAATCAAAGTTTCTTGCAACCAGATCTTAGATACTTAAGTTATGTGAAAAAACAAACCGCAACCTCTGAAAAAACCTTAAACTAAAAATTACAAAATTACTAGTTCCTAAAAAACAAGTTCTGCCATAGAAAATAAACCCGACTTTTCCCGAGTTCTTAAAGTCAAAATTTGGGAAAAAAAAATCTCACAACAACCAACATTTTTGCATTTTAAAGCTTTACCCAGACGGTAGGCCAAAACCACACAGAGTTTGGATCCATTTTATAGCAGAATCAATCAACTTTTCTGATAATCAAAGTTTTTTGCAACCAGATCTTAGATACTTAAGTTATGTGAAAAAACAAACCGCAACCTCTGAAAAAACATTAAACTAAAAATTACAAAATTGCTAGTTCCTAAAAAACAAGTTC
>NW_022996767.1:0-2398 GCF_900245975.1 Drosophila guanche | reverse complement strand
ACTTTACAGATAATCAAAGTTTCTTGCAACCAGATCTAAGATATGTGAAAAATTATGTGAATTATGTGATTATGTGAAAAAAAACCGCTACTTCTAAAAAAAACCTTAAATTAAAAATTACATCTTTAATAAGTTCCTAAAAAAAAGTTCTGCCATAGAAATGAACCCGACTCTTCCCGAGTTTTTAAAGTCAAAATTTTGTAAAAAATACCTCACAAAAATCAACATTTTTGCATTTCAAAGCTTTTCCCAGATGGTAGACCAAAGCCACAAAGAGTTTGGATCCATTTTATAGCAGTATCAATAAACTTTTCAGATAATCAAAGTTTTTTGCAACCAGATCTAAGATACTTAAGTTATGTGAAAAAACACACCGCAACCTCTGAAAAAGCCTTTAACAAAAAAAGTGCAAACTTTGAAAATTCTTAAAAGAAAAGTTCTGCCATAGAAAATAAACCCTAATGTTCCCGAGTTTTTCAAGTCAATATTTCGACAATAAAAATCTCACAACAACCAACATTTTTGCATTTCAAAGCTTAACCTAGACGGTAGGCCAAAACCACACAGAGTTTGGATCCATTTTATAGCATTTTCAATAAACTTTTCAGATATTCAAAGTTTTTTGCAACCAGATCTAAGATACTTAAGTTATGTGAAAAAACAAACCTCAATCTCTGAAAAAACCTTCAACAAAAAAGTACAAACATTGAAAATTCTTAAAAGAAAAGCTCTGCCATAGAAAATAAACCCGACTGTTCCCGAATTTGTAAAGTCAAAATGTCGTGAAAAATACATCACGAAAATCAACATTTTTGCATTTCAAAGCTTTACCCAGACGGTAGGCCACAACCACACACAGTTTGGATCCATTTTATAGCAGTATCAATCAACTTTACAGATAATCAAAGTTTTTTGCAACCAGATCTAAGATATGTTAAAAATTATGTGAATTATGTGATTATGTGTAAAAACAAACCGCTACTTCTAAAAAAACCTTAAATTAAAAATTACATCTTTAATAAGTTCCTAAAAAAAGTTCTGCCATAGAAATCAACCCGACTCTTCCCGAGTTTTAAAAGTCAAAATTTCGTAAANCTTCTAAAAAAAACCTTAAATTAAAAATTACATCTTTAATAAGTTCCTAAAAAAAGTTCTGCCATAGAAATCAACCCGACTCTTCCCGACTTTTTAAAGTCAAAATTTCGTAAAAAATACCTCACAAAAATCAACATTTTTGCATTTCAAAGCTTTTCCCAGACGGTAGACCAAAACCACAAAGAGTTTGGATCCATTTCATAACAGTATCAATAAACTTTTCAGATAATCAAAGTTTTTTGCAACCAGATCTAAGATATGTTAAAAATTATGTGAATTATGTGATTATGTGTAAAAACAAACCGCTTCTTCTAAAAAAACCTTAAATTAAAAATTACATCTTTAATAAGTTCCTAAAAAAAGTTCTGCCATAGAAATCAACCCGACTCTTCCCGAGTTTTAAAAGTCAAAATTTCGTAAAAAATACCTCACAAAAATCAACATTTTTGCATTTCAAAGCTTTTCCCAGACGGTAGACCAAAGCCACAAAGAGTTTGGATCCATTTTATAGCAGTATCAATAAACTTTTCAGATAATCAAAGTTTTTTGCAACCAGATCTAAGATACTTAAGTTATGTGAAAAAACACACCGCATCTGCCATAGAAAATAAACCCTTATGTTCCCGAGTTTTTCAAGTCAATATTTCGACAATAAAAATCTCACAACAACCAACATTTTTGCATTTCAAATCTTTACCCAGACGGTAGGCCAAAACCACACACAGTTTGGATCAATTTCTTAGCAGTATCAATCAACTTTTAGATAATCAAAGTTTTTTGCAACCAGATCTAAGATACTTAAGTTATGTGAAAAAACAGACCGAAACCTCTGAAAAAACCTTAAATTAAAAATGACATCTTTAATAAGTTCCTAAAAAAAAGTTCTGAAAAGAACCCTAATGTTCCCGAGTTTTTAAAGTCAATATTTCGACAATAAAAATCTCACAACAACCAACATTTTTGCATTTCAAAGCATTGCCCAGACGGTAGGCCAAAACCACACACAGTTTGGATCAATTTTTTAGCAGTATCAATCAACTTTTAGATAAGATAATCAAAGTTTTTTGCAACCAGATCTAAGATACTTAAGTTACGTGAAAAAACAAACTGCTACTTCTAAAAAACTTTAAACTAAAAATTACATCTTTAATAAGTTCCTAAAAAAAAGTTCTGCTATAGAAAATAAACCCGACTGTTCCCGAGCTTTTAAAGTCAATATTTCGACAATAAAAATCTCACAACAACAAAAATGTTTGCATTTCAAAGCTTTACCCAGACGGTAGGCCAAAACCACACACAGTTT
>NW_022996766.1:0-2399 GCF_900245975.1 Drosophila guanche | reverse complement strand
TTTCTATGGCAGAACTTGTTTTTTAAGAACTTATTAAGGAAGTTTTTTGTGTTTTAATGTTTTTTCAGAGGTTTCGGTTTGTTTTTTCACATAACTTAAGTATCTTTGATCTGGTTGCAAAAAACTTTGATTATCTGAAAAGTTGATTGATACTGCTATAAAATGGATCCAAACTCTGTGTGGTTTTGGCCTACCGTCTGGGTAAAGCTTTGAAATGCAAAAATGTTGATTTTTGTGAGGTATTTTGTACGAAATTTTGACTTTAAAAACTCGGATTTTTTTTCTATGGCAGAACTTGTTTTTTAAGAACTTATTAAGGAAGTAGTTTTAAGTTTAAGGTTTTTTCAGAGGTTGCGGTTTGTTTTTTCACATAACTTAAGTATCTTAGATCTGGTTGCAGAAAACTTTGATTATCTGAAAAGTTGATTGATACTGCTATAAAATGGATCCAAACTGTTTGTGGGTTTGGCCTACCGTCTCGGAAAAGCTTTGAAATGCAAAAATGTTGATTGATGTGAGATTTTTTTGTTCGATATTTTTATTTTAAAAACTCGGGAAAAGTCGGGTTTATTTTCTATGGCAGAACTTGTTTTTTAGGAACTTATTAAGGTTGTAATTTTTAGTTTAAGGTTTTTTCAGAGATTGCGGTTGGTTTTTTTACATAACTTAAGTATTTTGTGAGGTATTTTGTACGAAATTTTGACTTTAAATTCTCGGGTTTATTTTCTATGGTAGAACTTGTTTTTTAGGAACGTATTAAGGTTGTAATTTTTAGTTTAAGGTTTTTTCAGAGGTTGCGGTTTGTTTTTTTACATAACTTAAGTATCTTTGATTTGGTTGCAAAAAAACTTTGATTATCTGAAAAGTTGATTGATTCTGCTATAAAATGGATCCAAACTCTGTGTGGTTTTGGCCTACCGTCTGGGTAAAGCATTGAAATGCAAAAATGTTGATTTTTGTGAGGTATTTTGTACGAAATTTTGACTTTAAAATCTCGGGTTTATTTTCTATGGCAGAACTTGTTTTTTAGGAACTTATTAAGGTTGTAATTTTTAGTTTAAGGTTTTTTCAGAGGTTGCGGTTTGTTTTTTTACATAACTTAAGTATCTTTGATTTGGTTGCAAAAAAACTTTGATTATCTGAAAAGTTGATTGATTCTGCTGTAAAATGGATCCAAACTATGTGTGGTTTTGGCCTACCGTCTGGGTAAAGCTTTGAAATGCAAAAATGTTGATTTTTGTGAGGTATATTGTACGAAATTTTGACTTTAAAAACTCGGGTTTATTTTCTATGGCAGAACTTGTTTTTTAAGAACTAGGTAAGTAAGTAATTTTAAGTTTAAGGTTTTTTCAGAGGTTGCGTTTTGTTGTTTTACATAACTTAAGTATCTTAATTTTGGTTGTAAAAAACTTTGATTATCTGAAAAGTTGACTGCTATTGCAATAAAATGGATCCAAACTCCGTGTGGTTTTGGCCTACCGTCTGGGTTAAGCTTTAAAATGCAAAAATGTTGATTGTTGTAAAATTTTTTTTTACAAATTTTGACTTTAAAAACTCGGGAAAAGTCGGGTTTATTTTCTATGGCAGAACTTGTTTTTTTAGGAACTTATTATGGATGTAATTTTTAGTTTCAGGTTTTTTTCAGAGGTTGCGGTTTGTTTTTTCCCATAACTTAAGTATCTTAATTTTTGTTGTAAAAAACTTTGATTATCTGAAAAGTTGCTATAAAATGGATCCAAACTCTGTGTGCTTTTGGCCTACCGTCTCGGAAAAGCTTTGAAATAGTCGTAATAGTAGTGGGAAGTAGTTTTAAGATTAAGGGTTTTTCAGAGGTTGCGGTTTGTTTTCTCACATAACTTAAGTATTTTAATTTTGGTTGTAAAAAACTTGTATTATCTGAAAAGTTAATTGATACTGCTATAAAATGGATCCAAACTGTTTGTGGTTTTGGCCTACCGTCTGGGTAAAGCTTTAAAATGCAAAACTGTTCTTTTTTGTGAGGTATTTTGTTCGAAATGTTGACTTTAAAATCTCGGGTTTATTTTCTATGGCAGAACTTGTTTTTTAGGAACTTATTAAGGTTGTAATTTTTAGTTTAAGGTTTTTTCAGAGGTTGCGGTTTCTTTTATTACATAACTTAAGTATCTTAGATCTGGTTGCAAAAAACTTTGATTATCTGAAAAGTTGATTGATTCTGCTATAAAATGGATCCAAACTATGTGTGGTTTTGGCCTACCGTCTGGGTAAAGCTTTGAAATGCAAAAATGTTGATTTTTGTGAGGTATATTGTACGAAATTTTGACTTTAAAAACTCGGGTTTATTTTCTATGGCAGAACTTGTTTTTTAAGAACTAGGTAAGTAAGTAATTTTAAGTTTAAGGTTTTTTCAGAGGTTGCGT
>NW_022996765.1:0-2400 GCF_900245975.1 Drosophila guanche | reverse complement strand
AACAGTCGGGTTTATTTTCTTTGGCAGAACTTGTTTTTTAAGAACTTATTAAGGATGTAATTTTTAGATTAAGGTTTTTTTAGAAGTAGCGGTTTGTTTTTTCACATGACTTCAGTATCTTAGATCTGGTTGTAAAGAACTTTGATTATCTGAAAAGTTGATTGATAGGGCTATATAGTGGATCCAAACTCTGTGTGGTTTTGGCCTACCGTCTGGGTAAAGCTTTGAAATGCAAAATTGTTGATTTTTGTGAGGTATTTTGCATGAAATTTTGACTTTAAAAACTCGGGAAAAGTCGGCTTTATTTTCTATGGCAGAACTTGTTTTTTAAGAACTTATTAAGGATGTCATTTTTAGTTTAAGGTTTTTTCAGAGGTTGCGGTTTGGTTTTTCACATAACTTAAGTATCTTAGATCTGGTTGCAAAAAACTTTGATTATCTGAAAAGTTGTTTGATACTGCTATAAAATGGATCCAAACTGTTTGTGGTTTTGGCCTACCGTCTGGGTAATGCTTTGAAATGCAAAAATGTTGATTTTTGTGAGGTATTTTTTACGACATTTTGACTTTAAGAACTCGGTAACAGTCGGGTTTGTTTTCTACGGCAGAACTTTTTTTTTAAGAACTTATTAAGGATGTAATTTTTAGTTTAAGGTTTTTTCAGAGGTTGCGGTTTGTTTTTTCACATAACTTAAGTATCTTAGATCTGGTTGTAAAGAACTTTGATTATCTGTTAAGTTGATTGATACTGCTATGAAGTGGGTTCAAACTCTGTGTGGTTTTGGCCTATCGTCTGGGTAAAGCTTTGAAATGCAAAAGTGTTGATTTTTGTGTTATATTTTGTATGAAATTTTGACTTTAAAAACTCGGGAACAGTCGGGTTTATTTTCTTTGGCAGAACTTGTTTTTTAAGAACTTATTAAGGATGTAATTTTTAGATTAAGGTTTTTTTAGAAGTGGCGGTTTGTTTTTTCACATGACTTCAGTATCTTAGATCTGGTTGTAAAGAACTTTGATTATCTGAAAAGTTGATTGATACTGCTATGAAGTGGGTTCAAACTCTGTGTGGTTTTGGCCTATCGTCTGGGTAAAGCTTTGAAATGCAAAAATGTTGATTTTTGTGAGGTATTTTGTACGACATTTTGAATTTATGAACTCGGCAACAGTTGGGTTTGTTTTCTATGGCAGAACTTGTTTTTTAAGAACTTATTAAGGATGTAATTTTTAGTTTAAGGTTTTCTCAGATGTTGCGATTTGTTTTTTCACATAACTTAAGTCTCTTAGATCTGGTTGTAAAGAACTTTGATTATCTGAAAAGTTGTTTGATACTGCTATAATATGGATCCAAACTGTTTGTGGTTTTGGCCTACCGTCTGGGTAAAGCTTTGAAATGCAAAAAGGTTGATTTTTGTGAGGTATTTTGTACGAAATTTTGACTTTAAAAACTCGGTAAAAGTCGGGGCTATTTTCTATGGCAGAGCTTGTTTTATAGGAACTTATTAAGGATGTAATTTTTAGTTTAAGGTTTTTTCAGGGGTTGCGGTTTGTTTTTTCCCATAACTTAAGTATCTTAGATATGGTTGTAAAGAACTTTGATTATCTGTTAAGTTGATTGATACTGCTATAAATTGGATCCAAACTCTGTGTGGTTTTGGCCTACCGTCTGGGTAAAGCTTTGAAATGCAAAATTGTTGATTTTTGTGAGGTATTTTGTACGAAATTTTGACTTTAAAAACTCGGGAAAAGTCGGGTTTATTTTCTATGACAGAACTTGTTTTTTAAGAACTTATTAAGGATGTAATTTTTAGTTTAAGGTTTTTTCAGAGGTTGCGGTTTTTTTTTCACATAACTTAAACATCTTATATCTAGTTGTAAAGAACTTTGATTATCTGAAAAGTTGTTTGATACTGCTATAATATGGATCCAAACTGTTTGTGGTTTTGGCCTACCGTCTGGGTAATGCTTTGAAATGCAAAAATGTTGATTTTTGTGAGGTATTTTTTACGACATTTTGACTTTAAGAACTCGGGAACAGTCGGGTTTATTTTCTTTGGCAGAAATTGTTTTTTAAGAACTTATTAAGGATGTAATTTTTAGATTAAGGTTTTTTTAGAAGTAGCGGTTTGTTTTTTCACATGACTTCAGTATCTTAGATCTGGTTGTAAAGAACTTTGATTATCTGAAAAGTTGATTGATACTGCTATAAAATGGATCCAAACTGTTTGTGGTTTTGGCCTACCGTCTGGGTAATGCTTTGAAATGCAAAAATGTTGATTTTTGTGAGGTATTTTTTACGAAATTTTGACTTTAAGAACTCGGGAAAAGTCGGGTTTGTTTTCTATGGCAGAACTTGTTTTTTAAGAACTTATTAAGGATGTAATTTTTATTTTAAGGTTTTTTC
>NW_022996764.1:0-2402 GCF_900245975.1 Drosophila guanche | reverse complement strand
TTCGAAAACAAAAAATCTCACAACAATAAGCATTTTTGCATTTCAAAGCTTAACCGAGACGGTAGGCCAAAACCACACAGAGTTTGGATCCATTTTATAGCAGTATCAATCAACTTTTCAGATAATTAAAGTTTTTTACAACCAAAATTAAGATATTTAAGTTATGTGAAAAACCAACCACAACCTCTGAAAAAACCTTAAACTAAAAATTACAAAATTACAAGTTCTTAAAAAACAAGTTCTGCCATAGAAAATAAAACCGACTTTTGCCGAGCTTTTAAAGTAAAAATTTCGAAGAAAAAAAAATCTCACAACAATCAGCATTTTTGCATTTCAAAGCTTAACCGAGACGGTAGGCCAAAACCACACAGAGTTTGGATCCATTTTATAGCAGTATCAATCAACTTTTCAGATAATTAAAGTTTTTTACAACCAAAATTAAGATATTTAAGTTATGTGAAAAAACAAACCGCAACCTCTGAAAAAACTATAAACTTAAAATTACTTTCTTAATAAGTTCTTAAAAAACAAGTTCTGCCATAGAAAATAAACCCGAGTTTTTAAAGTCAAAATTTCGTCCAAATACCTCACAAAAAAGAAAATTTTTGCATTTTACAGCTTTACCGAGACGGTACGCCAAACCCACACAGAGTTTGGATTCATTTTATAGCAGAATCAATCAACTTTTCAGATAATCAAAGTTTTTTACAACCAAAATTAAGATACTTAAGTTATGTGAAAAACCAACCACAACCTCTGAAAAAACCTTAAACTAAAAATTACAAAATTACAAGTTCTTAAAAAACAAGTTCTGCCATAGAAAATAAAACCGACTTTTCCCGAGCTTTTAAAGTAAAAATTTCGAAGAAAAAAAAATCTCACAACAATCAACATTTTTGCATTTCAAAGCTTTTCCGAGACGGTCGGCCAAAACCACAAACAGTTTGGATCCATTTAATAGCAGTATCAATCAACTTTTCAGATAATCAAGGGTTTTTACAACCAAAATTAAGATACTTATGTTATGTAAAAAAAACAAACCACAACCTCTGAAAAAACCTTAAACTAAAAATTACAAAATTACTAGTTCTTAAAAAAAAAGTTCTGCCATAGAAAATAAACCCGACTGTTCCCGAATTTGTAAAGTCAAAATGTCGTGAAAAATACCTCACAAAAATCAACATTTTTGCATTTCAAAGCTTTACCCAGACGGTAGGCCACAACCACACACAGTTTGGATCCATTTTATAGCAGTATCAATCAACTTTACAGATAAGCGAAGTTTTTTTGCAACCAGATCTAAGATACTTAAGTTATGTGAAAAAACAAACCGCTACTTCTAAAAAAACCTTAAATTAAAAATTACATCTTTAATAAGTTCCTAAAAAAAAGTTCTGCCATAGAAAATAAACCGGACTGTTCCCGAGTTTTTAAAGTCAATATTTCGACAATCAAAATCTCACAACAACCAACATTTTTGCACTTCAAAGCTTTACCCAGACGGTAGACCAAAACCACAAAGAGTTTGGATCCATTTTATAGCAGTATCAATCAACTTTTCAGATAATCAAAGTTTTGTACAACCACAATTAAGATACTTAAGTTATGTGAAAAAACAAACCGCAACCCCTGAAAAAACCTTAAACTAAAAATTACAAAATTACTAGTTCTTCAAAAACAAGTTCTGCCATAGAAAATAAAACCAACTTTTCCCAAGTTTTTAAAGTCAAAATTTCGAAAAAAAAAAATCTCACAACAATCCACATTTTTGCATTTCAAATCTTTTCCGAGACGGTAGGCCAAAACCACACAGAGTTTGGATCCATTCTATGGCAGAATCATTTAACTTTTCAGATAATCAAAGTTTTTTACAACCAAAATTAAGATACTTAAGTTATGTGAAAAACCAACCGCAACATCTGAAAAAACCTTAAACCAAAAATTACAAAATTACAAGTTCTTAAAAAACAAGTTCTGCCATAGAAAATAAAACCGACTTTTCCTGAGTTTTTAAAGTCAAAATTTCGAAGAAAAAGAAAATCTCACAACAATCCACATTTTTGCATTTCAAAATCAATCAACTTTTCAGATAATCAAAGTTTTTTACAACCAAAATTAAGATACTTAAGTTATGTGAAAAACCAACCGCAACATCTGAAAAAACCTTAAACTAAAAATTACTTCCTTAATAAGTTCCTAAAAAACAAGTTCTGCCAAAAAAAATAAACCCAACTTTTCCCGAGTTTTTAAAGTAAAAATATCGAAAAAAAAAAAATCTCACATCAATCAACATTTTTGCATTTCAAAGCTTTACCCAGACGGTAGGCCAAAACCACACAGTTTGGATCCATTTTATAGAAGTATCAATCAACTTTTCAGATAATCAAAGTTTTTTACAACCA
>NW_022996763.1:0-2403 GCF_900245975.1 Drosophila guanche | reverse complement strand
ACCACAATTAAGATACTTAAGTTATGTGAAAAACAAACCGCAACCTCTGAAAAAACCTGAAACTTAAAATTACTTCCTTAATAAGTTCTTAAAAAACAAGTTCTGCCATAGAAAATAAACACGACTTTTCCCGAGTTTATAAAGAAAAAATATCGAAAAAAAAAAATCTTACAACAATCAACATTTTTGCATTTCAAAGCTTTTCCGAGACGGTAGGCCAAAACCGCAAACAATTTGGATCCATTATATAGCAGTATCATTCAACTTTTCAGACAATCAAAGTTTTTTACACCCACAATTAAGATACTTAAGTTATGTGAAAAAACAAACCGCAACCTCTGAAAAAACCTTCAACTAAAAATTACATCCTTAATAAGTTCCTAAAAAACAAGTTCTGCCATAGAAAATAAACCCGACTTTTCCCGAGTTTTTAAAGAAAAAATATGGAAAAAAAAAATCTCACAACAATCAACAATTTTGCATTACAAAGCTTTACCCAGACGGTAGGCCAAGACCACACAGAGTTTGGATTCATTTTATAGCAGTATCATTCAACTTTTCAGACAATCAAAGTTTTTTACACCCACAATTAAGATACTTAAGTTATGTGAAAAAACAAACCGCAACCTCTAAAAAAACCTTATACTAAAAATTACTTCCTTAATAAGTTCTTAAAAAACAAGTTCTGCCATAGAAAATAAACCCGAATTTTCCCGAGTTTTTAAAGAAAAAATATCAAAAAAAAAAAAAAATCTTACAACAATCAACATTTTTGCATTTCAAAGCTTTTCCGAGACGGTAGGCCAAGACCGCAAACAGTTTGGATCCATTTTATAGCAGTATCATTCAACTTTTCAGACGATCAAAGTTTTTTACACCCACAATTAAGATTCTTAAGTTATGTGAAAAAACAAACCGCAACCTCTGAAAAAACCTTCAACTAAAAATTACATCCTTAATAAGTTCCTAAAAAACAAGTTCTGCCATAGAAAATAAACCCGACTTTTCCCGAGTTTTTAAAGAAAAAATATCGAAAAAAAAAAATTTCACATCAATCAACATTTTTGCATTTCAAATCCTTACCCAGGCGGTACGCCAAAACCACACAGAGTTTGGATCCATGTTATAGAAGTATCAATCAACTTTTCAGATAATCAAAGTTTTTTACAACCAAAATTAAGTTACTTAAGTTATGTGAAAAAACAAACTGCAACCTCTGAAAAAAACCTTAAACTAAAAATTACATCATTAATAAGTTCCTAAAAAAACAAGTTCTGCCATAGAAAATAAACCCGACTTTTCCCGAGTTTTTAAAGTCAAAATATGGAAAAAAAAATCTAACAACAATCAACAATTTTGCATTACAAAGCTATACCCAAACGAAGGCTAAGACCACACAGAGTTTGGATTCATTTTATAGCAGTATCATTCAACTTTTCAGACAATCAAAGTTTTTTACACCCACAATTAAGATACTTAAGTTATGTGAAAAAACAAACCGCAACCTCTGAAAAAACCTTAAACTAAAAATTACATCCTTAATAAGTTCCTAAAAAACAAGTTCTGCCATAGAAAATAAACCCGACTTTTCCCGAGTTTTTAAAGAAAAAATATAGAAAAAAAAATCCTACAACAATCAACATTTTTGCATTTCAAAGCTTTTCCGAGACGGTAGGCCAAAACCGCAAACAGTTTGGATCCATTTTATAGCAGTACCAATCAACTTTTCAGATAATCAAAGTTTTTTACAACCACAATTAAGATACTTAAGTTATGTGAAAAACAAACCGCAACCTCAAAAAAAACCTGAAACTTAAAATTACTTCCTTAATAAGTTCTTAAAAAACAAGTTCTGCCATAGAAAATAAACCCGACTTTTCCCGAGTTTTTAAAGAAAAAATATCGAAAAAAAAAATCTCACATCAATCAACATTTTTGCATTTCAAATCCTTACCCAGGCGGTACGCCAAAACCACACGCAGTTTGGATCCATGTTATAGAAGTATCAATCAACTTTTCAGATAATCAAAGTTTTTTACAACCAAAATTAAGATACTTAAGTTATGTGAAAAACAAACCGCAACCTCAGAAAAAACCTGAAACTTAAAATTACTTCCTTAATAAGTTCTTAAAAAACAAGTTCTGCCATAGAAAATAAACCCGACTTTTCCCGAGTTTTTAAAGTCAAAATTTGGAAAAAAATGTCACAACAATCAACAATTTTGCATTACAAAGCTTTACCCAGACGGTAGGCCAAAACCACACAGAGTTTGGATCCATTTTATAGCAGTATCAATCAACTTTTCAGATAATCAAAGATTTGTACAACCAAAATTAAGATACTTAAATTATGTGAAAAAACAAACCGCAACCTCTGAAAAAACCTTAAACTAAAAATTACAT
>NW_022996762.1:0-2404 GCF_900245975.1 Drosophila guanche | reverse complement strand
CAGTATCAATCAACTTTTAAATAATCAAAGTTTTTTGCAACCAGATCTAAGATACTTAAGTTATGTGAAAAAAACAGACCGAAACCTCTGAAAAAACCTTAAATTAAAAATGACATCTTTAATAAGTTCCTAAAAAAAAGTTCTGAAAAGAACCCTAATGTTCCCGAGTTTTTAAAGTCAATATTTCGACAATAAAAATCTCACAACAACCAACATTTTTGCATTTCAAAGCTTTGCCCAGACGGTAGGCCAAAACCACACACAGTTTGGATCAATTTTTTAGCAGTATCAATCAACTTTTAGATAAGATAATCAAAGTTTTTTGCAACCAGATCTAAGATACTTAAGTTATGTGAAAAAACAAACCGCTACTTCTAAAAAACTTTAAACTAAAAATTACATCTTTAATAAGTTCCTAAAAAAAAGTTCTGCCATAGAAAATAAACCCGACTGTTCCCGAATTTTTAAAGTCAATATTTCGACAATAAAAATATCACAACAACCAACATTTTTGCATTTCAAAGCTTTACCCAGACAGTAGGCCAAATCCACACACAGTTTGGAACAATTTTTTAGCAGTATCAATCAACTTTTTAGATAATCAAAGTTTTTTGCAACCAGATCTAAGATACCTAAGTTATGTGAGAAAACAAATGACTACTTTTGAAAAAACCTAAAACTAAAAATTACATCCTTATTAAGTTCTTAAAAAACCAGTTCTGCCATAGAAAATAAACCCGACTGTTCCCGAATTTGTAAAGTCAAAATGTCGTGAAAAATACCTCACAAAAATCAACATTTTTGCATTTTAAAGCTTTACCCAGACGGTAGGCGAAATCCACACACAGTTTAGATCAATTTTTTAGCAGTATCAATCAACTTTTCAGATAATTAAAGTTTTTTTCAACCAGATCTAAGATACTTAAGTTATGTGAGAAAAAAAACCGCAACCTCTGAAAAAACCTTAAACAAAAAAAGTACAAACTTTGAAAAATCATAAAAGAAAAGTTCTGCCATAGAAAATAAGCCTGACTGTTCCCGAGTTTTTAAAGTCAATATTTCGACAATAAAAATCCCACAACAATCAACATTTTTGCATTTCAAAGCTTAACCTAGACGGTAGGCCAAAACCACACAGAGTTTGGATCCATTTTATAGCATTTTTAATAAACTTTTCAGATATTCAAAGTTTTTTGCAACCAGATCTAAGATACTTAAGTTATGTGAAAAAACAAACCTCAATCTCTGAAAAAACCTTCAACAAAAAAGTACAAACGTTGAAAATTCTTAAAAGAAAAGCTCTGCCATAGAAAATAAACCCGACTGTTCCCGAATTTGTAAAGTCAAAATGTCGTGAAAAATACCTCACGAAAATCAACATCTTTGCATTTCAAAGCTTTACCCAGACCGTAGGCCACAACCACACACAGTTTGGATCCATTTTATAGCAGTATCAATCAACTTTACCGATAATCAAAGTTTTTTGCAACCAGATCTAAGATATGTGAAAACTTATGTGAATTATGTGATTATGTGAAAAAACAAACCGCTACTTCTAAAAAAACCTTAAATTAAAAATTACATCTTTAATAAGTTCCTAAAAAAAAGTTCTGCCATAGAAATCAACCCGACTCTTCCCGAGTTTTTAAAGTCAAAATTTCGTAAAAAATACCTCACAAAAATCAACATTTTTGCATTTCAAAGCTTTTNAATAAACCCGACTGTTCCCGAATTTGTAAAGTCAAAATGTCGTGAAAAATACCTCACGAAAATCAACATCTTTGCATTTCAAAGCTTTACCCAGACCGTAGGCCACAACCACACACAGTTTGGATCCATTTTATAGCAGTATCAATCAACTTTACCGATAATCAAAGTTTTTTGCAACCAGATCTAAGATATGTGAAAAATTATGTGAATTATGTGATTATGTGAAAAAACAAACCGCTACTTCTAAAAAAACCTTAAATTAAAAATGACATCTTTAATAAGTTCCTAAAAAAAGTTCTGCCATAGAAATCAACCCGACTCTTCCCGAGTTTTTAAAGTCAAAATTTCGTAAAAAATACCTCACAAAAATCAACATTTTTGCATATCAAAGCCAGACGGTAGACCAAAACCACAAAGAGTTTGGATCCATTTTATAACAGTATCAATAAACTTTTCAGATAATCAAAGTTTTTTGCAACCAGATCTAAGATACGAAAGTTATGTGAAAAAACAAACCGCAACTTCTGAAAAAACCTTTAACAAAAAAAGTACAAACTTTGAAAATTCTTAAAAGAAAAGTTCTGCCATAGAAAATAAGCCCGACTGTTCCCGAATTTTTAAAGTCAATATTTCGACAATAAAAATCTCACAACAACCAACATTTTTGCATTTCAAAGCTTTACCCAGGCTGTAG
>NW_022996761.1:0-2405 GCF_900245975.1 Drosophila guanche | reverse complement strand
AAAAATTTCACAACAAGCAACGTTTTTGCATTTCAAAGCTTTTCCGAGACGGTAGGCCAAACCCGCAAACAGTTTGGATCCATTTTATATCAGTATCAATCAACTTTTCAGATAATCAAAGTTTTTGGAAACCAGATCTAAAATACTTAAGCTATGTGAAAAAACAAACAAAGCTTTACCCAGACGGTAGGCAAAACCGAAAACGGTTTGGATCCATTTTACATCAGTATCAATCAACTTTTCAGATAATCAAAGTTTTTTACAACCAAAATTAAGACTTACTTAAGTTATGTGAAAAACCAAACCTCAACCTCTGAAAAAACCTTAAACAACAATCAACATTTTTGCATTTCAAAGCTTTTCCGATACGGTAGGCCAAAACCACAGACAGTTTGGATCCATTTTATAGCAGTTTCAATCAACTTTTCAGATAATCAAAGCTTTTTACAATTAAAATTAAGATACTTAAGTTATGTGAAAAAACAAACCGTAACCTCTGAAAAAACCTTTAACTAAAAATTACAAAACTGCTAGTTCTTAAAAAACAAGTTCTGCCATAGAAAATAAAACCGACTTTTCCCGAGTTTTTAAAGTAAAAATTTCGATATCAAACAATTTCACAACAATCAACGTTTTTGCATTTCAAAGCTTTTCCGAGACGGTAGGCCAAAACCGCAAACGGTTTGGATCCATTTTATATCAGTATCAATCAACTTTTCAGATAATCAAAGTTTTTTACAACCAAAATTAAGACTTACTTAAGTTATGTGTAAAAAACAAACCGCAACCTCTGAAAAACCCAGAAACTTAAAATTATTTCCTTAATAAGTTCTTAAAAAACAAGTTCTGCCATAGAAAATAAACCAGACTCTTCCCGAGTTTTTAAAGTCAAAATTTCGTACAAAATACCTCACAAAAATCAACATTTTTGCATTTCAAAGCCTTACCCAGACGGTAGGCCAAATCCACACAGAGTTTGGATCCACTTTATAGCAGTATCAATCAACTTTTCAGATAATCAAAGTTTTTTACAACCAAAATTAAGATAATTAAGTTATGTGAAAAAATAAACCGCAACCACTGAAAAAACCTTAAACTAAAAATTACATCCTTAATAAGTTTTAAAAAAACAAGTTCTGCCACAGAAAATAAACCCGACTTTTACCGAGTTTTTTAAGGCAAAATTTGGAGAAAAAAAATCTCACAACAATCAACAATTTTGCATTACAAAGCTTTACCCAGGCGGTAGGCCAAAACTACACAGAGTTTGGATCCATTTTATAGCAGTATCAATCAACTTTTCAGATAATCAAAGTTTTTTACAACCAAAATTAAGACTTACTTAAGTTATGTGAAAAAACAAACCGCAACCACTGAAAAAACCTTCAACTAAAAATTACATCCTTAATAAGTTCTTAAAAAACAAGTTCTGCCATAGAAAATAAACCCGACTTTTGCCGAGTTTTTTAAGGCAAAATTTGGAAAAAAAAATCTATCAACAATCAACAATTTTGCATTACAAAGCTTTACCCAGGCGGTCGGCCAAAACTGCACAGAGTTTGTATCCATTTTATAGCAGTATCAATCATTTTTTCAGATAATCCATTTTACATCAGTATCAATCAACTTTTCAGATAATCAAAGTTTTTTCCAACCAAAATTAAGACTTACTTAAGTTATGTGAAAAACCAAACCGCAACCTCTGAAAAAACCTTAAACAACAATCAACATTTTTGCATTTCAAAGCTTTTCCGAGACGGTAGGCCAAAACCACAGACAGTTTGGATCCATTTTATAGCAGTTTCAATCAACTTTTCAGATAATCAAAGCTTTTTACAACCAAAATTAAGATACTTAAGTTATGTGAAAAAACAAACCGTAACCTCTGAAAAAACCTTAAACTAAAAATTACAAAACTGCTAGTTCTTAAAAAACAAGTTCTGCCATAGAAAATAAAACCGACTTTTCCCGAGTTTTTAAAGTAAAAATTTCGATATCAAAAAATTTCACAACAATCAACGTTTTTGCATTTCAAAGCTTTTCCGAGACGGTAGGCCAAAACCGCAAACGGTTTGGATCCATTTTATATCAGTATCAATCAACTTTTCAGATAATCAAAGTTTTTTACAACCAAAATTAAGACTTACTTAAGTTATGTGTAAAAAACAAACCGCAACCTCTGAAAAAACCAGAAACTTAAAATTAGTTCCTTAATAAGTTCTTAAAAAACAAGTTCTGCCATAGAAAATAAACCAGACTCTTCCCGAGTTTTTAAAGTCAAAATTTCGTACAAAATACCTCACAAAAATCAACATTTTTGCATTTCAAAGCTTTACCCAGACGGTAGGCCAAATCCACACAGAGTTTGGATCCACTTTATAGCAGTATCAATCAACTTTTCAGAT
>NW_022996760.1:0-2408 GCF_900245975.1 Drosophila guanche | reverse complement strand
AAATCAACATTTTTGCATTTTTAAGCTTTACCCAGACGGTAGGCCAAAACCACACAGAGTTTGGATCCATTTTATAGCAGTATCAATCAACTTTTCAGATAATCAACCAGGTCTAAGATACTTAAGTTATGTGAAAAAACAAATCGCTACCTCTGAAAAAACCTTAATCAAAAATTACTTTCTTAATAAATTCTTAAAATAAAAGTTCTGACATAGAAAATAAACCCGACTTTTCCCGAGTTTTTAAAGTCAAAATTTCGAGAAAAAAGAAATCTCACAACAATCAACATTTTTGCATTTCAATGCATTACCCAGACGGTAGGCCAAAACCACACAGAGTTTGGATCCATTTATAGCAGTATCAATAAACTTTTCACATAATCAAAGTTTTTTGCAATTGGATCTAAGATACTTAAGTTATGTGAAAAAACAAATCGCTACCTCTGAAAAAACCTTAAACAAAAAATTACTTTATTAATAAATTCTCATAAATAAAGTTCTTCCATAGAAAATAAACCCGACTCTTCCCGAGTTTTTTTAGTCATAATTTCATAAAAAATACCTCAGAAAAATAAACATTTTTGCATTTCAAGGCTTTACCCAGACGGTAGGACAAAACCACACAGAGTTTGGATCCATTTTATAGCAGTATCAATCAACTTTTTAGATAATCATAGTTTTTTGCAACCAAAATTAAGATACTTAAGTTATGTGAAAAAACAAACTGTAACCTCTGAAAAAACCTTAAAATAAAAATTACATCCTTAATAAGTTCTTAAAAAAACAAGTTCTGCCATAGAAAATAAACCCGACTTTTCCCGAGTTTTTAAAGTCAAAATTTCGAAAAAAAGAAATCTCACAACAATCAACATTTTTGCATTTCAATGCATTACCCAGACGGTAGGCCAAAACCACACAGAGTTTGGATCCATTTATAGCAGTATCAATAAACTTTTCACATAATCAAAGTTTTTTGCAATTAGATCTAAGATACTTAAGTTATGTGAAAAAACAAATCGCTACCTCTGAAAAAACCTTAAACAAAAAATTACTTTCTTAATAAATTCTCAAAAACAAATTCTGTCATAGAAAATAAACCCGACTTTTCCCGAGTTTTTAAAGTCAACATTTCGTACAAAATACCTCACAAAAATCAACATTTTTGCATTTCAAAGCTTTACCCAGACGGTAGGCCAAAACCACACAGAGTTTGGATCCATTTTATAGCAGTATCAATCAACTTTTTAGATAATCAACGTTTTTTGCAACCAGATCCTAGATACTTAAGTTATGTGAAAAAACAAACCGCAACCTCTGAAAAAACCTTAAACTAAAAATTACATCCTTAATAAGTTCTTAAAAAAACAAGTTCTGCCATAGAAAATAAACCCGACTTTTCCAGAGTTTTTAAAGTCAAAATTTCGAAAAAAAGAAATCTCACAACAATCAACATTTTTGCATTTCAATGCATTACCCAGACGGTAGGCCAAAACCACACAGAGTTTGGATCCATTTATAGCAGTATCAATAAACTTTTTACATAATCAAAGTTTTTTGCAATTAGATCTAAGATACTTAAGTTATGTGAAAAAACAAATCGCTACCTCTGAAAAAACCTTAAACAAAAAATTACTTTCTTAATAAATTCTCAAAAATAAAGTTCTTCCATAGAAAATAAACCCGACTCTTCCCGAGTTTTTATAGTCATAATTTCATAAAAAATACCTCAGAAAAATAAACATTTTTGCATTTCAAAGCTTTACCCAGACGGTAGGCCAAATCCACACAAAGTTTGGATCCATTTATAGCAGTTTCAATAAACTTTTCACATAATCAAAGTTTTTTGCAATTAGATCTAAGATACTTAATTTATGTGAAAAAACAAATCGCTACCTCTGAAAAAACCTTAAACAAAAAATTACTTTCTTAATAAATTCTCAAAAATAAAGTTCTTCCATAGAAAATAAACCCGACTCTTCCCGAGTTTTTATAGTCATAATTTCATAAAAAATACCTCACAAAAATCAACATTTTTGCATTTTAAAGCTGTACCCAGACGGTAGCCCAAAACCACACAGAGTTTGTATCCACTTTACAGCAGTATCAATTAACTTTTCAGACAATCAAAGTTCTTTACAACCAGATCTTAGATATTTAAGTTATGTAAAAAAAACAAACCCCAACCTCTGAAAAAACCTTAAACTAAAAGTTACTTTCTTAATAATCTCTTAAAAAAAAAGTTCTGCCATAGAAAATAAACCCGACTTTTCCCGAATTTTTAAAGTCAAAATTTGGTACAAAATACCCCACAAAAATCAACATTTTTGCATTTTTAAGCTTTACCCAGACGGTAGGCCAAAACCACACAGAGTTTGGATCCATTTTATAGCAGTATCAATCAACTTTTC
>NW_022996759.1:0-2411 GCF_900245975.1 Drosophila guanche | reverse complement strand
TTTTGGCCTACCGTCTGGGTAAAGCTTTGAAATGCAAATATGTTGATTTTTATGAGGTAATTTTAACGAAATTTTGACTTTAAAAACTCGGGAAAAGTCGGTTTTATTTTCTATTGCAGAACTTGTTTTTTAAGAACTATCAATTTTGTAATTTTTAGTTTAAGGTTTTTTTAGAGGTTGCGGTTTGTTTTTTCACATAACTTAAGTATCGTAGATCTGATTGCAAAAAACTTTGATTATCTGAAAAGTTGATTGATACTGCTATAGAATGGATCCAAACTCTGTGTGGTTTTGGCCTACCGTCTGGGTAAAGCTTTGAAATGCAAAAATGTGGATTGTTGTGAGATTTTTTGTTTTCGAAATTTTTACTTTAAAAACTCGGGAAAAGTCGGTTTTATTTTCTATGGCAGAACTTGTTTTTAAGAACTTATTAAGGAAGAAACTTTTAGTTTAAATTTCTTTCAGAGGTTGCGGTTTGTTTTTTCACATAACTTAAGTATCTTAATTTTGGTTGTAAAAAACTTTGATTATCTGAAAAGTTGATTGATACTGCCATAAAATGGATATAAACTCTGTGTGGTTTTGGCGTACCGTCTGGGTAAAGCCTTGAAATGCAAAAATGTTGATTTTTGTGAGGTATTTTTAACGAATTTTTTACTTTAAAAACTCGGGAAAAGTCGGGTTTATTTTCTATGGCAGAACTTGTTTTTTAAGAACTTATTAAGGAAGTAATTTTTAGTTTAAGGTTTTTTCAGAGATTGCAGTTTGTGTTTTCACATATCTTAAGTATCTTAATTTTGGTTGTAAAAAACTTTGATTATCTGAAAAGTTGATTGATACTGCTATAAAATGGATCGAACTGTTTGTGGTTTTATCCTACCGTCTCGTAAAAGCTTTGAAATGCAAAAATGTGGATTGTTGTGAGATTTTTTGTTTTCGAAATTTTTACTTTAAAAACTCGGGAAAAGTCGGTTTTATTTTCTATGGCAGAACTTGTTTTTAAGAACTTATTAAGGAAGTAATTTTTAGTTTAAGGTTTTTTCAGAGGTTGCGGTTTGTTTTTTCACATAACTTAAGTATCTTAATTTTGGTTGTAAAAAACTTTGATTATCTGAAAAGTTGATTGATACTGCTATCAAATGGATCCAACTGTTTGTGGTTTTATCCTACCGTCTCGTAAAAGCTTTGAAATGCAAAAATGTTGATTTTTGTGAGATTTTTTTTCTTTTAATCAGTTTTTTCAGAGGTTGCGGTTGGTTTTTCACATATCTTAAGTATCTTAATTTTGGTTGTCAAAAAACTTTGATTATCTGAAAAGTTGATTGATACTTCTATAAAATGGATCCAAATTCTGTGTGGTTTTGGCCTACCGTCTGGGTAAATCTTTGAAATGCAAAAATGTTTATTTTTGTGAGGTATTTTGTACGAATTTTTGACTTTAAAAACTCGGGAAAAGTCGGGTTTAATTTCTGTGGCAGAACTTGTTTTTTAAGAACTTATTAAGGAAGTTATTTTTAGTTTAAGGTTTTTTCAGAGGTTGCGGTTTGTTTTTTTTACATAACTTAAGTATCTTAGATCTGATTGCAAAAAACTTTGATTATCTGAAAAGTTGATTGATTCTGCTATAAAATGGATCCAAACTCTGTGTAGTTTTGGGTAAAGCTTTGAAATGCAAAAATGTTTATTTTTGTGAGGTATTTTGTACGAGTTTTTGACTTTAAAAACTCAGGAAAAGTCGGGTTTAATTTCTGTGGCAGAACTTGTTTTTTAAGAACTTATTAAGGAAGTAATTTTTAGATTAATTTTTTTTTCAGAGGTTGCGGTTTGTTTTTTTCACATAACTCAAGTATCTTAGATCTGGTTGCAAAAAACTTTGATTATCTGAAAAGTTGATTAATACTGCTATAAAGTGGATCCAAACTCTGTGTGGTTTTGGCCTACCGTCTGGGTAAAGCTTTGGAATGCAAAAATGTTGATTGTTGTGAGATTTTTTGTTTTCGAAATTTTTACTTTAAAAACTCGCGAAAAGTCGGGTTTATTTTCTATGGCAGAACTTGTTTTTTAAGAACTTATTAAGGAAATAACTTTTAGTTTACGGCTTTTTCAGAGGTTGCGGTTTGTTTTCTCAAATAACTTAAGTATCTTAGTTTTGGTTGTAAAAAACTTTGATTATCTGAAAAGTTGATTGATACTGCTATAAAATGGATCAAACTCTGTGTGGTTTTGGCCTACCGTCTGGGTAAATCTTTGAAATGCAAAAATGTTTATTTTTGTGAGGTATTTTGTACGAATTTTTGACTTTAAAAACTCGGGAAAAGTCGGGTTTAATTTCTGTGGCAGAACTTGTTTTTTAAGAACTTATTAAGGAAGTAATTTTTAGTTTAAGGTTTTTTCAGAGGTTGCGGTTTGTT
>NW_022996758.1:0-2414 GCF_900245975.1 Drosophila guanche | reverse complement strand
CTGCTATAAAATGGATCCAAACTCTGTGTGGTTTTGGCCTACCATCTAGGTAAAGCTTTGAAATGCAAAAATGTTGATTTTTGTGATGTATTTTGTACGAAATTTTGGCTTTAAAAACTCGGGTTTATTTTCTATGGCAGAACTTGTTTTTAGGAACTTATTAAGGATGTAATTTTTAGTTTAAGGTTTTTTCAGAGGTTGCGGTTTGTTTTTTTACATAACTTAAGTGTCTTAGATCTGGTTGCAAAAAACTTTGATTATCTGAAAAGTTGATTGATACTGCTATAAAATGGATCCAAACTCTGTGTGGTTTTGGCCTACCGTCTGGGTAAAGCTTTAAAATGCAAAAATGTTGATTTTTGAGAGGTATTTTGTACGAAATTTTGACTTTAAAAACCTGGGAAAAGTCGGTTTTATTTTGTATGGCAGAACT
The DNA here is from genome assembly GCF_900245975.1 of Drosophila guanche. Taxonomy (NCBI): domain Eukaryota; kingdom Metazoa; phylum Arthropoda; class Insecta; order Diptera; family Drosophilidae; genus Drosophila; species Drosophila guanche. The sequence goes on along the minus strand of NW_022996758.1, from coordinate 1,981 downwards.
TGTTTTTAAGAACTTATTAAGGAAGTAATTTTAAGTTTAAGGTTTTTTCAGAGGTTGCGGTTTGTTTTTTCACATAACTTAAGTGTCTTAGATCTGGTTGCAAAAAACTTTGATTATCTGAAAAGTTGATTGATATATAAAATGGATCAAAACTCTGTGTGGTTTTGGCCTACCGTCTGGGTAAAGCTTTAAAATGCAAAAATGTTGATTTTTGAGAGGTATTTTGTACGAAATTTTGACTTTAAAAACTCGGGAAAAGTCGGGTTTATTTTCTATGGCAGAACTTGTTTTTTAGGAACTAGAAATGTTGTAATTTTTAGTTTAAGGTTTTTTCAGAGGTTGCGGTTTGTTTTTTCACATAACTTAAGTATCTTAATTTTGTTTGTAAAAAACTTTGATTATCTGAAAAGTTGATTGATCCTGCTATAAAATGGATCCGAACTGTTTGTGGTTTTGGCCTACCGTCTGGGTAAAGCTTTGAAATGCAAAAATGTTGATTGATGTGAGATTTTTTTTTTCGATATTTTTACTTTAAAAACTCGGGAAAAGTCGGGTTTATTTTCTATGGCAGAACTTATTTTTTAGAAACTTATTAAGGAAGTAATTTTTAGTTTAAGGTTTTTTCAGAGGTTGCGGTTAGTTTTTTCACATAACTTACGTATCTTAATTTTGGTTGTAAAAAACTTTGATTATCTGAAAAGTTGATTGATACTGCTATAAAATGGATCTAAACTCTGTGTGGTTTTTGGCCTACCGTCTCGGAAAAGCTTTGAAATGCAAAAATGTTGATTGTTGTTAGATTTTTTTTTCGAAATTTTTACTTTAAAAACTCGGGAGAAGTCGGTTTTATTTTCTATGCCAGAACGTGTTTTTTAAAAAATAGCAATTTTGTTATTTTTAGTTTAAGGTTTCTTCAGAGGTTGCGGTTTGTTTTTTCACATAACTTAAGTATCTAAGATCTGGTTGCAAAAAACTTTGACTATCAGAAAAGTTGATTGATTCTGCTATAAAATGGATCCAAACTCTGTGTGGTTTTGGCCTACCGTCTGGGTAAAGCTTTGAAATGAAAAAATGTTGATTTTTGAGAGGTATTTTGTACGAAATTTTGACTTTAAAAACTTGGGAAAAGTCGGTTTTATTTTGTATGGCAGAACTTGTTTTTTAAGAACTTATTAAGGAAGTAATTTTAAGTTTAAGGTTTTTCAGAGGATGCGGTTTGTTTTTTCACATAACTTAAGTATATTAATGTTGGTTGTAAAAAACTTTGATTATCTGAAAAGTTGATTGATACTGCTATAAAATGGATCTAAACTGTTTGTGGTTTTGGCCTACCGTCTGGGTAAAGCTTTGAAATGCAAAAATGTTGATTGATGTGAGATTTTTTTTTTCGATATTTTTACTTTAAAAACTCGGGAAAAGTCGGGTTTATTTTCTATGGCAGTATTTGTTTTTTAAGAACTTATTAAGGAAGTAATTTTAAGTTTCAGATTTTTTCACATAACTTAAGTATCTTAATTTTGGGTGTAAAACACTTTGATTATCTGAAAACTTAATTAATACTGCTATAAAATGGATCCAAACTGTTAACGGTTTTGGCCTACCGTCTCGGAAAAGCTTTGAAATGCAAGAACGTCGATTGTTGTGAGATTTTTTGTTTTCGAAATTTTTACTTTAAAAACTCGGGAAAAGTCGCTTTTATTTTCTATGGCAGATCTTGTTTTTTAAGAACTAGCAATTTCGTAATTTTTAGTTTAAGGTTTTTTCAGGGGTTGCGGTTTGTTATTTTCACATAACTTAAGTATCTTAATTTTGGGTGTAAAATTGTTGATTGTTGTGAGATTTTTTTTTTTCCAAATTTTGACTTTAAAAACTCGGGAAAAGTCGGGTTTATTTTCTATGACAGAAATTGTTTTTTTAGGAACTTATTAATGATGTAATTTTTAGTTTAAGGTTTTTTCAGAGGTTGTGGTTTGTTTTTTCA
>NW_022996757.1:0-2416 GCF_900245975.1 Drosophila guanche | reverse complement strand
ACTCTTCCCGAGTTTTTAAAGTCAAGATTTCGAGAAAAAAAATCTCACAACAATCAACATTTTGTTTTTCAAATGTTTACTCAGATGGTAGGCCAAAACCACACAGATTTTGGATCCATTTTATAGCAGTATCAATCAACTTTTCAGATAATCAAAGTTTTTTACATCCAAAATTAAGATACTTAAGTTATGTGAAAAATCAAACCGCAACCTCTGAAAAAAACTTAAACTAAAAATAACATCCTTAATAAATTCTTAAAAAACAAGATATGCCATAGAAAATAAACCCGACTTTTCCCGAGTTTTTAAAGTAAAAATTTCGAAAAAAAAACTCTCACAACAATCAACAATTTTACATATCAAAGCTTTACCCAGACGGTAGGCCAAACCCACACAGAGTTTGGATCCATTTTATAGCAGTATCAACAACTTTTCAGATAATCAAAGTTTTTTGCAACCAGATCTAAGATACTTAAGTTATGTGAAAAAACAAACCGCAACCTCTGAAAAAACCTTAAAATAAAAATAACATCCTTAATAAATTCTTAAAAACAAGTTCTGCCATAGAAAATCAACCCGACTTTTCCCGAGTTTTTAAAGTAAAAATTTGGAAAAAAAATCGCACAACAATCAACATTTTTGCATATCAAAGCTTTACCCAGACGGTAGGCCAAACCCAAAGCGAGTTTGAATCCATGTTTTTTTTTTTTATATGTCTGGACGTTGATATGCAATGACTGCACCATCCAGTGGCCCATGCGACACCAAGCCAAAGCCTGTTACGCGCGGAACACAGCAGTACGCAGCAGTACGAATCAACTTTTCAGATAATCAAAGTTTTTTACAACCAAAATTAAGATACTTAAGTTATGTGGAAAAACAAACCGCAACCTCTGGAAAAACCTTAAAATAAAAATAACATCCTTAATAAATTCTTAAAAACAAGTTCTGCCATAGAAAATAAACCCGACTCTTCCCAAGTTTTTAAAGTCAAGATTTCGAGAAAAAAAATCTCACAACAATCAACATATTGTTTTTCAAAGGTTTACTCAGATGGTAGGCCAAAACCACACAGATTTTGGATCCATTTTATAGCCGTATCAATCAACTTTTCAGATAATCAAAGTTTTTACAACCAAAATTAAGATACTTAAGTTATGTGAAAAAACAAACCGCAACCTCTGAAAAAACCTTAAACTAAAAATAACATCCTTAATAAATTATTAAAAAACAAGTTCTGCCATAGAAAATAAACCCGACTCTTCCCGAGTTTTTAAAGTCAAGATTTCGAGAAAAAAAAAATCTCACTACAATCAACATTTTGTCATATCAAAGCTTTACCCAGACGGTAGGCCAAAATCACACAGAGTTTGGATCCATTTTATAGCAGTATCAATCCACTTTTCAGATAATCAAAGTTTTTTGCAACCAGATCTAAGATACTTAAGTTATGTGTAAAAACAAAACGCAAACTCTGAAAAAACTTTTAAATAAAAATAACATCCTTAATAAATTCTTAAAAAAACAAGTTCTGTCATAAGAAATAAACCCGACTCTTCCCGAGTTTTTAAAGTCAAAATTTCGAGAAAAAAAAATCTCAAAACAATCAACATTTTTGCATATCAAAGCTTTACCCAGACGGTAGGCCAAAACCACACACAATTTGGATCCACTTTAAAGCAGTATCAATCACCTTTTCAGATAATCAAAGTTTTTTGCAACCAGATCTAAGATACTTAAGTTATGTGAAAAAACAAACCGCAACCTCTGAAAAAACTTTAAAATAAAAATAACATCCTTAATATAATAATAAATTCTTGTTAATATATTCTTAAAAACAAGTTCTGCCATAGAAAATCAACCCGACTTTTCCCGAGTTTTTAAAGTAAAAATTTGGAAAAAAAATCTCACAACAATCAACATTTTTGCATATCAAAGCTTTACCCAGACGGTAGGCCAATCCCACACAGAGTTTGGATCCATTTTATAGCAGTATCAATCAACTTTTCAGATAATCAAAGTTTTTTACAACCAAAATTAAGATACTTAAGTAATGTGAAAAAACAAACCGCAACCTCTGAAAAAACCTTAAACTAAAAATAACATCCTTAATAAATTCTTAAAAAACAAGTTCTGCCATAGAAAATAAAATCGACTTTTCCCGAGTTTTTAAAGTAAAAATTTCGAAAAAAAACTCTCACAACAATCAACAATTTAGCATATCAAAGCTTTACCCAGACGGTAGGCCAAACCCACACAGAGTTTGGATCCATTTTATAGCAGTATCAATCAACTTTTCAGATAATCAAAGTTTTTTACAACCAAAATTAAGATACTTAAGTTATGTGAAAAAACAAATCGCTACATCTGAATAAAACCTTAAACAAAAATTACTTTCTTAATAAATTCTTAAAAA
>NW_022996756.1:0-2419 GCF_900245975.1 Drosophila guanche | reverse complement strand
CAATGTTTTTTCAGAGGTTGCGATTTGATTTTTCACAAACCTTAAGTATCTTAGATCTGGCTGTAAAAAACTTTGATTATCTGAAAAGTTGAATGATGCTGCTATAAAATGGATCAAAACTGTGTGTGGTTTTGGCCTACCGTCTCGGAAAATCTTTGAAATACAAAAATGTTGATTGTTGAAAGTTTTTTTTTCGAAATTTTGACTTTAAAAATTCGGGAAAGTCGGGTTTATTTTTTATGGCAGAACTTTTCTTTGAAGAATTTTCAAAGTTTGTACTTTTTTGTTTCAGATTTTTCAGAGGTAGCGATTTATTTTTTCACATAGCATAAGTATATTAGATCTGGTTGCAAAAAACTTTGATTATCTGAAAAGTTGAAAACTCGGAAAAGCTTTGAAATGCAAAAATGTTGATTGTTGTGAGATTTTTTGTTTTTCGAAATTTTTACTTTAAAAATTCGGGAAAGTCGGGTTTATTTTCTATGGCAGAACTTGTTTTTTAGGAACTTATTAAGGTTGTAAATTTTAGTTTAAGGTTTTTTCAGAGGTTGCGGTTTGTTTTTTTACATAACTTAAGTATCTTAATTTTGGTTGTAAAAAAATTTGATTATCTGAAAAGTTGATTGATACTGCTATAAAATGGATCCAAACTGTTTGTGGTTTTGGTCTACCGTCTCGGAAAAGCGTTGAAATGCAAAAATGTTGATTGAGTGAGATTTTTTTTTTTAATCAGTTTTTTCAGAGGTTGCGGTTTGTTTTTTCACATAACTTAAGTATCTTAGATCTCCTTTGCAAAAAAACTTTGATTATCTGAAAAGTTGATTGATTCTGCTATAAAATGGATCCAAACTCTGTGTGGTTTAAGCCTACCGTCTGGGTAAAGATTTGAAATGCATAAATGTTGATTGATGTGAGATTTTTTATTTCGAAATTTTGACTTTAAAAACTTGTGAAAAGTCGGGTTTATTTTCTATGGCAGAACTTGTTTTTTTACGAACTTATTAAGGAAGTAATTTTTAGTTTAATGTTTTTTCATAGGTTGCGGTTTGTTTTTTCACATAGCTTAAGTATCTTAGATCTGGTTGCAAAAAACTTTCATTATCTGAAAATTTGATTGATACTGCTATAAAATGGATCCAAACTCTGTGTGGTTTTGGCCTACCGTCTGGGTAAAGAGTTGAGAGTTTTTTTTTTCCCGAAATTTTGACTTTAAAAATTCGGGAAAGTCTGGTTTATTTTCTATGGCAGAACTTTTCTTTTAAGAATTTTCAATGTTTGTACTTTTTTGTTTAAGGTTTTTTAGAAGTAGCGGTTTGTTTTATTATATAACTTAAGTATCTTAGACCTGGTTGTAAAGAACTTTGATAATCTGAAAAGTTGATTGATACTGCTATAAAATGGATCCAAACTCTTTGTGGTTTTGGCCTACCGTTTTGGTAAAGCTTTGAAATGCAAAAATGTTGATTTTTGTGAGATATTTTTTACGAAATTTTGACTTAAAAAATTCGGGAAAGTCGGGTTTATTTTCTATGGCAGAACTTTTCTTTGAACAATTTTCAAAGTTTGTACTTTTTGTTTAAGGTTTTTCAGAGGTAGCGATTTATTTTTTCACATAGCATAAGTATACTAGATCTGGTTGCAAAAACTTTGATTATCTGAAAAGTTGAATGATGCTGCTATAAAATGGATCCAAACTGTTTGTGGTGTTGGCCTACCGTCTCGGAAAAGCTTTGAAATGCAAAAATGTTGATTGTTGTGAGATTTTTTGTTTTCGAAATTTTTACTTTAAAAACTCGGGTTTATTTTCTAAGGCAGAACTCTTTTTTTAAGAACTTATAAAGGAAGTAATTTGTGGATTAGTGTTTTTTCAGAGGTTTCGGTTTGTTTTTTCACATAACTTAAGTATCTTAGATCTGGTTGCAAGAAACTTTGATTATCTGAAAAGTTGATTGATTCTGCTATAAAATGGATCCAAACTGTGTGTGGTTTTGGCCTACCGTCTGGGTAAAGCTATGAAGTGCAAAAATTTTGATTTTTGTGAGGTATATTGTACGAAATTTTGACTTTAAAAACTCGGGTTTATTTTCTATGGCAGAAATTGTTTTTTAAGAACTAGGTAAGTAAGTAATTTTAAGTCTAAGGTTTTTTCAGAGGTTGCGCTTTGTATTTTCACATAACTTAAGTATCTTAATTTTGGCTGTAAAAAACTTTGATTATCTGAAAAGTTGATTGATACTGCTATAAAATGGATCCAAACTCTGTGTGGTTTTGGCCTACCGTCTGGGTAAAGCTTTGAAATGCAAAAATATTGATTTTTGTGAGGTATTTTGTACGAAATTTTGACTTTGAAAACTCGGGAAGAGTCGGGTTTATTTTCTATGGCAGAACTTGTTTTTTAAGAACTTATTAAGGATGTAAT
>NW_022996755.1:0-2420 GCF_900245975.1 Drosophila guanche | reverse complement strand
TTTAAAAACTCGGGAAAAGTTGGTTTTATTTTCTATGGCAGAACTTGTTTTTTAAGAACTAGCAATTTTGTAATTTTTAGTTTAAGGTTTTTTCAGAGGTTGCGGTTCGTTTTTTCACATAACTTAAGTATCTTAATTTTGGTTGTAAAAAACTTTGATTATCTGAAAAGTTGATTGATACTGCTATTAAATGGATCCAAACTTTTTGTGGTTTTGGCCTACCGTCTCGGAAAAGCTTTGAAATGCAAAAATGTTGATTGATGTGAGATTTTTTTTTCCGATATTTTTACTTTAAAAACTCGGGAAAAGTTGGGTTTATTTTCTTTGGCAGAACTTGTTTTTTAAGAACTAGCAATTTTGTAATTTTTAGTTTAAGGTTTTTTCAGAGGTTGCGGTTCGTTTTTTCACATAACTGAAGTATCTTAATTTTGGATGTAAAAAACTTTGATTATCTGAAAAGTTGATTGATACTGCTATAAATCGGATCCAAACTCTGTGTGGTTTTGGCCTACCGTCTCGGAAAAGCTTTGAAATGCAAAAATGTGGATTGTTGTGAGATTTTTTTTTTCGAAATTTTGACTTTAAAAACTCGGGAAAAGTTGGTTTTATTTTCTATGGCAGAACTTGTTTTTTAAGAACTAGCAATTTTGTAATTTTTAGTTTAAGGTTTTTTCAGAGGTTGCGGTTCGTTTTTTCACATAACTTAAGTATCTTAATTTTGGTTGTAAAAATTTTGATTATCTGAAAAGTTGATTGATACTGCTATAAAGTGGATCCAAACTCTGTGTGGTTTTGGCCTACCGTCTCGGAAAAGCTTTGAAATGCAAAAATGTGGATTGTTGTGAGATTTTTTTTTCGAAATTTTGACTTTAAAAACTTGGGAAAAATTGGTTTTATTTTCTATGGCAGAACTTGTTTTTTAAGAACTAGCAATTTTGTAATTTTTAGTTGAAGGTTTTTTCAGAGGTTGTGGTTCGTTTTTTCACATAACTTAAGTATTTTAATTTTTGATGTAAAAAACTTTGATTATCTGAAAAGTTGATTGATACTGCTATAAAATGGATCCAAACTGAGTGGTTTTGGCCTACCGTCTGGATAAGCCTTTGAAATGCAAAAATGTTGAATGATGTGAGATTTTTTTTTCGATATTTTTACTTTAAAAACTCGGGAAAAGTTGGGTTTATTTTCTTTGGCAGAACTTGTTTTTTAGGAACTTATTAAGGATGTAATTTTTAGTTTAAGGTTTTTTCAGAGGTTGCGGTTTGTTTTTTCACATAAGTTAAGAATCTGAATTTTGGTTGTAAAAAATTTTTATTATCTGAAAAGTTGATTGATACTGCTATAAAGTGGATCCAAACTCTGTGTGGTTTTGGCCTACCGTCTGGGTAAAGCTTTGAAATGCAAAAATGTTGATTGATGTTAGATTTTTTTTTTTTTTCGAAATTTTGACTTTGAGGTTGAGGTTTGTTTGTTTCACATAACCTAGTTATCTTAGATCTGGTTGTATGAAACTTTGTTTATCTGAAAAGTTTATTCATACTGCTATCAAGTGGATCCAAACTCTGTGTGGTTTTGGTTCCAAACACTTTGTGTTTTTGCTTTAACGTCTGGGAAATATACAGATTTGAAAGGCAAAAATTTTGATATTTGTGAGGTATTTATTACGAAATTTAGACTTTAAAAACTCGGGAAGAGTTGGGTTTATTTTCTATGGCAGAACTTGTTTTTTAAGAACTAGTAATTTTTTAATTTTTGGTTTAAGGTTTGTTCAGTGTTGTGTTTTTTCACATAACTTAAGTATCTTAATTTTGGTTGTAAAAAACGTTGATTATCTGAAAAGTTGATTGATACTGCTATAAAGTGGATCCAAACTCTGTGTGGTTTGGGCCCACCCTCTCGGAAAAGCTTTGAAATGCAAAAATGTTGATTCATGTGAGATTTTTTTTTTCGAAATTTTTACTTTAAAATTTGGGAAAAGTCGGTTTTATTTTCTATGGCAGAACTTGTTTTTTAGGAACTTATTAAGGATGTAATTTTTAGTTGAAGGTTTTTTCAGAGGTTGCGGTTCGTTTTTTCACATAACTTAAGTATTTTAATTTTGGATGTAAAAAACTTTGATTATCTGAAAAGTTGATTGATACTGCTATTAAATGGATCCAAACTGTTTGTGGTTTTGGCCTACCGTCTGGGTAAAGCTTTGAAATGCAAAAATGTTGATTGATGTGAGATTTTTTTTTCGAAATTTTGACTTTAAAAACTCGGGAAAAGTTGGTTTTATTTTCTATGGCAGAACTTGTTTTTTAAGAACTAGCAATTTTGTAATTTTTAGTTTAAGGTTTTTTCAGAGGTTGCGGTTCGTTTTTTCACATAACTTAAGTATCTTAATTTTGGTTGTAAAAAATTTTGATTATCTGAAAAGT
>NW_022996754.1:0-2423 GCF_900245975.1 Drosophila guanche | reverse complement strand
AAATAAAACCGACTTCTCCCGAGTTTTTAAAGTAAAAATTTCGAAAAAAAAATCTCACAACAATCCACATTTTTGCATTTTAAAGCTTTACCCAGACGGTAGGCCAAAACCACACAGAGTTTGGATCCATTTTATAGCAGTATCAATCAACTTTTCAGATAATCAAAGTTTTTTACAACCAAAATTAAAATACTTAAGTTATGTGAAAAAACAAACCGCAACCTATGAAAAAACATTAAACTTAACATTAACTTCATTAATAAGTTCTTAAAAAACAAGTTCTGCCATAGAAAATAAAAGCGACTTTTCCCAAGTTTCTAAAGTCAAAATTTCGAAAAAAAAATCTTACAACAATCCACATTTTTGCATTTCAAAGCTTTTCCGAGACGGTAGGCCAAAACCACACAGAGTTTGGATCCATTTTATAGCAGTATCAATCAACTTTTCAGATAATCAAAGTTTTTTGCAACCAGATCTAAGATACTTAAGTTATGTAAAAAAACAAACCGCAACCTCTGAATAAACCTTAAACTAAAAATGACATCCTTAATAAGTTCCTAAAAAACAAGTTCTGCCATAGAAAATAAACTCGACTTTTCCCGAGTTTTTAAAGTAAAAATATCGAAAAAAAAAAATCTCACATCAATCAACATTTTTGCATTTCAAAGCTTTTCCGAGACGGTAGGCCAAAACCACACAGATTTTGGATCCATTTTACAGCAGAATCAATCATTTTTTCTGATAATCAAAGTTTTTTGCAACCAGATCTTAGATACTTAAGTTATGTGAAAAAACAAACCGCAACCTCTGAAAAAACCTTAAACTAAAAATTACAAAAATGATAGTTCTTAAAAATCAAGTTCTGGCATAGAAAATAAAACCGACTTCTCCCGAGTTTTTAAAGTCAAAAATTCGTAATATATACTTCACAAAAATCAACATTTTTGCATTTCAAAGCTTTACCCAGACGGTAGGCCAAAACCACACAGATTTTGGATCCATTTTACAGCAGAATCAATCAGCTTTTCAGATAATCCAAGTTTCTTGCCACAAAATCTTAGATACTTAAGTTATGTGAAAAAACAAACCCCAACCTCTGAAAAAGCCTTAAACTTAAAATTACTTTCTTAATAAGTTCTTAAAAAACAAGTTCTGCCATAGAAAATAAAACCGACTTTTCCCGAGTTTTTAAAGTCAAAAATTCGTAAAATATACCTCACAAAAATCAACATTTTTGCATTTCAAAGCTTTACCCTGACGGTAGGCCAAAACCACACAGAGTTTTGATCCATTTTATAGCAGAATCAATCAACTTTTCAGATAATCAAAGTTTTTTGCAACCAGATCTAAGATACTAAAGTTATGAAAAAAAAAACAAACCCCTACCTCTAAAAAAAATCTTAAACTAAAAATTACTTCCTTAATAAGTTCTTAAAAAAATTAGTTCTGCCATAGAAAATAAACCCGACTTTTCTCGAGTTTGTAAAGTAAAAATTTCGAAAACAAAAAATCTCACAACAATAAGCATTTTGCATTTCAAAGCATAACCGAGACGGTAGGCCAAAACCACACAGAGTTTGGATCCATTTTATAGCAGTATCAATCAACTTTTCAGATAATTAAAGTTTTTTACAAACAAAATTAAGATATTTAAGTTATGTGAAAAAACAAAACGCAACCTCTGAAAAAACCTGAAACTAAAAATTACATCCTTAATAAGTTCCTAAAAAACAAGTTCTGCCATAGAAAATAAACCCGACTTTTCCCGAGTTTTTAAATTAAGAATATCGAAAAAAAAATCTCACATCAATCAACATTTTTGCATTTCAAATCCTTACCCAGGCGGTAGGCAAAATCCACAAACAGTTTGGATCCATTTTATAGCAGTATCAATCAACTTTTCAGATAATCAAAGTTCTTTACAACCAGGTCTTAGATGGTTAAGTAATGTGAAAAAACAAAACGCAACCTCTGAAAAAACCTTAAACTAAAAATTACATCCTTAATAAGTTCTTAAAAAACAAGTTCTGCCATAGAAAATAAACCCGAGTTTTTAAATCAAAATTTCGTACAAAATACCTCACAAAAATCAACATTTTTGCATTTCAAAGCTTTACCCTGACGGTAAGCCAAAACCACACAGAGTTTGGATCCATTTTATAGCAGAATCAATCAACTTTTCAGATAATCAAAGTTTTTTGCAACCAGATCTAAGATACTTAAGTTATGTAAAAAAACAAACCGCAACCTCTGAAAATAAACCCGACTTTTCCCGAGTTTTTAATGTCAAAATTTCGAAAAAAAAAATCTCACAACAATCAACATTTTTGCATTTCAAAGCTTTTCCGAGACGGTAGGCCAAAACCACACAGTTTGGATCCATTTTAAAGGAGTATCAATCAACTTTTCAGATAATTAAAGTT
>NW_022996753.1:0-2423 GCF_900245975.1 Drosophila guanche | reverse complement strand
AGAAGTTGGTTCTCCCTCTTCTCTTTTTAATTACTTAATAGCTCGGTCAAATTTCACTGTTCTTAATGCTCAATGCTATAGGAACTTCCTCCTTCGATGCAGGATACGTTTTTCACAGGACCCTAAACAGTTTTACAGCTTTGTAAACAGTAAGCTTAGAACGTCCGCACATCCATCCTCGCTATCATTTTTGAATATGTCGGCAAACAATGATCAGGCAATCGAGTATCTTTTTGCACAATTTTTTCAAACTACCTATTCCCAGGAAAGCTACCCAGGTCATATGTATCCACATAGTTTACCAAGGTCGAATGGCATTTTCTGCCCTTTGTTTAATGAAGGCTCCTTACTTCATGAACTTCAATTTTGACTTTAAAAATTCGGGAAAAGTCGGGTTTATTTTCTATGACAGAACTTGTTTTTTAAGAACTTATTAAGGATGTAAATTTTAGTTTAAGGTTTTTTCAGAGGTTGCGGTTGGGTTTTCACATAACTTAAGTATCTTAGATCTGGTTATAAAGAACTTTGATTATCTGAAAAAGTTGATTGATACTGATATAAAGTGGATTCAAACTCTGTGTGGTTTTGGCCTACCGTCTGGGCAAAGCTTTGAAATGCAAAAATGTTCATTTTTGTGAGGTATTTTTTACGAAATTTTGACTTTTAAAACTCGGGAAGAGTCGGGTTTATTTTCTATCCCAGAACTTTTTTTTAAAGAATTTATTAAGAAAGCAATTTTTTGTTAAAGGTTATTTCAGAGGTAGCGATTTGTTTTTTTCACATAACTTAAGTATCTTAATTTTGGTTGTAAAAACTTTGATTATCTGAAAAGTTGATTGATACTGCTATAAAATGGATCCAAACTCTGTGTGGTTTTGGCCTACCGTCTGGGTAAAGCTTTGAAATGCAAAAATGTTGATTGTTGTGAGATTTTTTGTTTCCCGAAATTTTTACTTTAAAAACTCGCGTTTATTTTCTATGGCAGAACTTGTTTTTTAAGAACTTATTAAGGATGTAATTTTAAGTTTAAGGTTTTTTAAGAGGTTGCGGTTTGTTTTTTCACATAACTTAAGTATCTTAGATCTGGTTGTAAAGAACTTTGATTATCTGAAAAGTTGAATGATGCTGCTATAAAATGGATCCAAACTGTCTGTGGTTTTGGCCTACCGTCTCGGAAAATCTTTGAAATACAAAAATGTTGATTTTTGTGAGCTATTTTTTACGAAATGTTGACTTTAAAAAATCGGGAAAAGTCGGGTTTATTTTCTATGGCAGAGCTTTTTTCTAAAGATTATTATTTTTATTAAGAAAGTAATTTTTTGTTTAAGGTTTTTTCAGAAGTAGCGATTTGTTTTTTCACATAGCTTAAGTATCTTAGATCTGGTTGCACAATACTTTGATTATCTGAAAAGTTGATTGATCCTGTTATTAAATGGATCCAAACTCTGTGTGGTTTTGGCCTACCGTGAAATGCAAAAATGTTGATTGTTTTGACATTTTTTTTCGAAATTTTTACTTTAAAAACTCGGAAAAAGTCGGGTTTGTTTTCGATGGCAGAACTTGTTTTTTAAGAACTTATTAAGGATGTTATTTTTAGTTTAAGGTTTTTTCAGAGGTTGCGGTTTGTTTTTTCACATAACTTAAGTATCTTAGATCCGGTTGTAATGAACTTTGATTATCTTAAAAGTGGATTGATACTGCTATAAAATGGATCCAAACTCTGTGTGGTTTTGGCCTACCGTCTCGGAAAATCTTTGAAATGCAAAAATGTTGATTTTTGTGAGCTATTTTTTACGAAATTTTGACTTTTAAAACTCGGGAAGAGTCGTGTTTATTTTCTATGGCAGAACTTTTTTTTTAAGAATTTATTAAGAAAGTCATTTTTTGTTTAAGGTTTTTTCAGAGGTGGCGATTTGTTTTTTCACATAACTTAAGTATCTTAATGTTGGTTGTAAAAACTTTGGTTATCTGAAAAGCTGATTGATACTGCTATAAAATGGATCCAATCTCTGTGTGGTTTTGGCCTACCGTCTGGGTAAAGCTTTGAAATTCTAAAATGTTAGTTTTTGTGAGGTATTTTGTACGAAATTTTGACTTTAAAAATTCGGGAAAAGTCGGGTTTATTTTCTATGGCAGAACTTTTCTTTTAAGACTTTTCAAAGTTTGTACTTTTTTGTTTAAGGTTTTTTAGAAGTAGCCGTTAGTTTTTTTTACATAACTTTAGTATCTTAGACCTGGTTGTAAAGAACTTTAATTATATGAGAAGTTGATTGATGTTGCTATAAAGTGGATCCAAACTGTGTGTGGTTTTGGCCTACCGTCTCTGAAAAGCTTTGAAATGCAAAAATGTTGATTGTTGTGAGATTTTTTTTTTTTTTTTCCAAATTTTGTCTTTAAAAACGCGGGAAAAGTCGGGTTTATTT
>NW_022996752.1:0-2428 GCF_900245975.1 Drosophila guanche | reverse complement strand
TTCAAAGCTTTATCCAGACGGTAGGCCAAAACCACACACAGTTTGGATCCATTTTATAGCAGTATCAATCAGCTATTAGGACAATCAAAGTTTTTTGCAACCAGATCTAAGATACTTAAGCTATGTGAAAAAACAAAAAGTTACCTCTGAAAAAACCTTAAACTAAAAATGACATCCTTATTAAATTCTTGAAAAAAAAAAGGTTCTGCAATAGAAAATAAACCCGACTGTTCCCGAATTTGCAAAGTTAAAAATTCGAACAAAATACCTCACAAAAATCAACATTTTTGCATTTCAAAGCTTTATCCAGACGGTAGGCCAAAACCCAACACAGTTTGAATTCATTTTATAGCAGTATCAATCAACTTTTCAGATAATCAAAGTTTTTTGAACCAGATCTAAGATACTTAAGCTATGTGAAAAAACAAAAAGTTACCTCTGAAAAAACCTTAAACTAAAAATTACATCCTTATTAAATTCTTAAAAAACAAGTTCTGCTATAGACAATAAACCCGACTGTTCCCGAATTTGCAAAGTCAAAATGTCGTACAAACTACCTCACAAAAATCAACATTTTTGCATTTCAAAGCTTTACCCAGGCGGTAGGCCAAAACCACACACAGTTTGGATCCAATTTATAGCAGTATCAATTAGCTATTAAGACAATCAAAGTTTTTTGCATCCAGATCTAAGATACTTATGCTATGTGAAAAAACAAATCGCTACCTCTGAAAAAACCTTAAACAAAAAATTTCATCCGTAATAAGTTCTTAAAAAACAAGTTCTGCCATAGAAAATANTACCTTACAAAAATCAACATATTTGCATTTCAAAGCTTTATCCAGACGGTAGGCCAAAACCACACACAGTTTGGATCCATTTTATAGCAGTATCAATTAGCTATTAAGACAATCAAAGTTTTTTGCAACCAGATCTAAGATACTTATGCTATGTGAAAAAACAAATCGCTACCTCTGAAAAAACCTTAAACAAAAAATTTCATCCGTAATAAGTTCTTAAAAAACAAGTTCTGCCATAGAAAATAAACCCGACTTTTCCCGAGTTTTGAAAGTCAAAATTTTGACAATAAAATACTCACAACAATCAACATTTTTGCATTTCAAAGCTTTATCCAGACGGTAGGCCAAAACCACACACAGGTGGATCCATTTTATAGCAGTATCAATCAACTTTTCAGATAATCAAAGTTTTTTGCAACCAGATCTAAGATACTTAAGTTATGTGAAAAAACAAATCGCAACCTCTGAAAAAACCTTAAACTAAAAATAGCATCCTTAATAAGTTCCTAAAAAACAAGTTCTGCAATAGAAAATAAACCCGACTTTTCCCGAGTTTTTAAAGTCAACATTTTGACAATAAAAATCTCACAACAATCAAAATTTTTGCAGAGGGTAGGCCAAAACCACTCACAGTTTGGATCCATTTTATAGCAGTATCAATCAACTTTTCAGATAATCAAAGTTTTTTNCGACTTTTCCCGAGTTTTTAAAGTCAACATTTTGACAATAAAAATCTCACAACAATCAAAATTTTTGCAGATGGTAGGCCAAAACCACTCACAGTTTGGATCCATTTTATAGCAGTATCAATCAACTTTTCAGATAATCAAAGTTTTTTGCAACCAGATCTAAGATACTTACGCTATGTGAAAAAAACATAAAGTTACCTCTGAAAAAACCTTAAACTAAAAATGACATCCTTATTAAATTCTTGAAAAAAAAGGTTCTGCAATAGAAAATAAACCCGACTGTTCCCGAATTTGCAAAGTTAAAAATTCGAACAAAATACCTTACAAAAATCAACATTTTTGCATTTCAAAGCTTTATCCAGACGGTAGGCCAAAACCACTCACAGTTTGGATCCATTTTATAGCAGTATCAATCAACTTTTAAGATAATCAAAGTTTTTTGCAACCAGATCTAAGATACTTACGCTATGTGAAAAAACAAAATGCTACCTCTGAAAAAACCTTAAACTAAAAATTGTATCCTTATTAAATTCTTAAAAAACAAGTTCTGCTATAGAAAATAAACCCGACTGTTCCCGAATTTGCAAAGTTAAAAATTCGAACAAAATACCTTACAAAAATCAACATTTTTGCAATTCAAAGCTTTATCCAGACGGTAGGCCAAAACCCCACACAGTTTGGATTCATTTTATAGCAGTATCAATCAACTTTTCAGATAATCAAAGTTTTTTGCAACCAGATCTAAGATACTTAAGCTGTGTGAAAAAACAAAAAGTTACCTCTGAAAAAACCTTAAACTAAAAATTACATCCTTATTAAATTCTTAAAAAACAAGTTCTGGCATAGAAAATAAACCCGACTGTTCCCGAATTTGTAAAGTCAAAATGTCGTACAAACTACCTCACAAAAATCAACATTTTTGCATTTCAAAGCTTTACC
>NW_022996751.1:0-2430 GCF_900245975.1 Drosophila guanche | reverse complement strand
AGTTGATTGCTACTGGTATAATATGGATCCAAACTCTGTGTGGTTTTCGCCTACCGTCTGGGTAAAGCTATGAAATGCAAATATTTTGATTGTTGTGAGATTTTATGTTTTCGAAATTTTTACTTTAAAAACTCGGGAAAAGTCGGGTTTATTTTCTATGCTAGGGCTTGTTTTTTAAGAACTTATTAAGGAAGTAATTATAAGTTTAAGGTTTTTTCAGAGGTTGCGGTTTGTTTTTTCACATAACTTAAATATCTTAATTTTCGATGTAAAAAATCTTGATTATCTGAAAACTTGATTTATACTGCTATAAAATGGATCCAAACTCTGTGTGGTTTTGACCTACCGTCTCGGAAAAGCTTTGAAATGCAAAAATGTTGATGGTTGTGAGATTTTTTTTTTTTCGATATTTTGACTTTAAAAACTCAGGAAAAGTCGGGTTAATTTTTTATGGCAGAAATTGTTTTTTAAGAACTAACAATTTTGTAATTTTAAAAAAAAAAAATTTTTTAAAAAATTTTTTAAAAATTCTGCTGTAAAATGGATCCAAACTCTAGTGGTTTTGGCCTACCGTCTGGGTAAAGCCTTGAAATGCAAAAATGTGGATTGTTGTGAGATTTTTTTTCGAAATTTTTACTTTAAAAACTCGGGAAAAGTCGAGTTTATTTTCTATGGCAGAACTTGTTTTTAAGGAACTTATTAAGGATGTAATTTTTAGTTTAAGGTTTTTTCAGAGGTTGCGGTTTGTTTTTTTTACATAACTTAAGTATCTCAGATCTGGTTGCAAAAAACTTTGATTATCAGAAAAGTTGATTGATTCTGAACGAAGTTTTGACTTTAGAAACTTGGGAAAAGTCGGTTTTATATTCTATGCAGAACTTGTTTTTTAAGAACTTATTAAGGAAGTAATTTTAAGTTTAAGGTTTTTTCAGAGGTTGCGGTTTCTTTTTTCACATAACTTAAGTATGTTAATTTTGGTTGTAAAAAACTTTGATTATCTGAAAAGTTTATTGATACTGCTATAAAATGGATCCAAACTCTGTGTGGCCTACCGTCTGGGTAAAGCTTTGAAATGCAAAAATTTTGATTGTTGTGAGATTTTTTGTTTTCGAAATTTTGACTTTAAAAACTCGGGAAAAGTCGGGTTTATTTTCTATGGCAGAACTAGTTTTTTAAGAACGAACAATTTTGTAATTTTTTGTTTTATGTTTTTTTCAGAGGTTGCGGTTTGTTTTTTTCACATAACTTAAGTATCTAAGATCTGGTTGCAAAAAACTTTGATTATCTGAAAAGTTGATTGATTCTGCTATAAAATGGATCCAAACTCTGTGTGGTTTTGGCCTACCGTCTGGGTAATGCTTTGAAATGCAAAAATGTTGATTTTTGTGAGGTATTTTGTACGAAATTTTGACTTTAAAATCTCGGGTTTATTTTCTATGGCAGAACTTGTTTTGTAAGAACTTATTAAGGAAGTATTTTTAGGTTTAAGGTTTTTTCAGAGGTTGCGGTTTGTTTTTTCACATAACTTAAGTATCTTAATTTTGGTTGTAAAAAATCTTGATTATCTGAAAAGTTGATTGATACTGCTATAAAATGGATCCAAACTGTTTGTGGGTTTGACATACCGTCTCGGAAAAGCTTTGAAATGCAAAAATGTTGATTGTTGTGAGATTTTTTTTTTCGAAATTTTGACATTAAAAACTCGGGAAAAGTCGGGTTTATTTTCTATGGCAGAACTAGTTTTTTAAGAACGAACAATTTTGTAATTTTTTGTTTTATGTTTTTTTCAGAGGTTGCGGTTTGTTTTTTTCACATAACTTAAGTATCTAAGATCTGGTTGCAAAAAACTTTGATTATCTGAAAAGTTGATTGATTCTGCTATAAAATGGATCCAAACTCTGTGTGGTTTTGGCCTACCGTCTGGGTAAAGCTTTGAAATGCAAAAATGCTGATTTTTGTGAGGTATTTTGTACGAAATTTTGACTTTAAAATCTCCGGTTTATTTTCTATGGCAGAACTTGTTTTGTAAGAACTTATTAAGAAAGTAATTTTAAGTTTAGGGCTTTTTCAGAGGTTGCGGTTTGTTTTTTCACATAACTTAAGTATCTTAATTTTGGTTGTAAAAAACTTTGATTATCTGAAAAGTTGATTGATACTGCTATAAAATGGATCCAAACTGTGTGTGGTTTTGGCCTACCGTCTGGGTAAAACTTTGAAATGCAACAATTTAGTTGTTGTGAGATTTTTTGTTTTCGAAATTTTGACTTTAAAAACTCGGGAAAAGTCGGGTTTATTTTCTATGGCAGAACTTGTTTTTTAAGAACTAACAATTTTGTAATTTTTTGTTTTATGTTTTTTCAGAGGTTGCGGTTTGTTTTTTTCACATAACTTAAGTATCTAAGATCTGGTTGCAAAAAACTTTGATTATCT
>NW_022996750.1:0-2430 GCF_900245975.1 Drosophila guanche | reverse complement strand
TTTATTTTCTATGGCAGAACTTGTTTTTTAAGAACTATCAATTTTGTAATTTTTAGTTTAAGGTGTTTTCAGAGGTTGCGGGTTTTTCACATAACTTAAGTATCTTAGATCTGATTGCAAAAAACTTTGATTATCTGAAAAGTTGATTGATTCTACTATAAAATGGATCCAAACTCTGTGTGGTTTTGGCCTACCGTCTGGGTAAAGCTTTGAAATGCACAAATGTTGATTGTTGTGAGATATTTTTTTCGAATTTTTGACTTTAAAAACTCGGGAAAAGTCGGGTTTATTTTCTATGACAGAACATGTTTTTTAAGAACTTATTAAGGAAGTAACTTCCGTCTGGGTAAAGCTTTGAAATGCAAAAATGTTGATTGTTGTGAGATTTTTTGTTTTCGAAATTTTTATTTTAAAAACTCGGGAAAAGTCGGGTTTATTTTCTATGACAGAACATGTTTTTTAAGAACTTATTAAGGAGCAATTTTTAGTTTAAGGTTTTTTCAGAGGTTTAGGTTTGTTTTCTCAAATAACTTAAGTATCTTAATTTTGGTTGTAAAAAACTTTGATTATCTGAAAAGTTGATTGATACTGCCATAAAATGGATCCAAACTCTGTGTGGTTTTGGCCTACCGTCTGGGTAAAGCTTTGAAATGCAAAAATGTTGATTGTTGTCAGATTTTTTGTTTTCGAAATTTTGACTTTAAAAACTCGGGAAAAGTCGGGTTTATTTTCTATGGCAGAACTTGTTTTTTAAGAACTTATTAAGGAGCAATTTTTAGTTTAAGGTTTTTTCAGAGGTTTAGGTTTGTTTTCTCAAATAACTTAAGTATCTTAATTTTGGTTGTAAAAAACTTTGAATATCTGAAAAGTTGATTGATACTGCTATTAAATGGATCCAAACGCTGTGTGGTTTTGGCCTACCGTCTGGGTAAAGCTTTGAAATGCAAAAATGTTGATTTTTGTGAGATTTTTTGTTATCGAAATTTTTACTTAAAAAACTCGGGAAAAGTCGGGAAAAGTCGGGTTTATTTTCTATGGCAGAACTTGTTTTTTAAGAACTTATTATGGAAGTAATTTTTAGTTTAAGGTTTTTTCAGAGGTTGCGGTTTGTTTTTTCAAATAACTTAAGTATCTTAATTTTGGTTGTAAAAAACTTTGATTATCTGAAAAGTTGATTGATACTGCTATAAAATGGATCCAAACTCTGTGTGGTTTTGGCCTACCGTCTCGGAAAAGCTTTGAAATGCAAAAATGTGGATTGTTGTGAGATATTTTTTTCGAATTTTTGACTTTAAAAACTCGGGAAAAGTCGGGTTTATTTTCTATGGCAGAACTTGTTTTTTAAGAACTTATTAAGGAAGTAATTTTTAGTTTAAGGTTTTTTCAGACTTTGTGGTTTGTTTTTTCACATAACTTAAGTATCTTAGATCTGGTTGCAAAAAACTTTGACTATCTGAAAAGTTGATTGATTCTGCTATAAAATGGATCCAAACTCTGTGTGGTTTTGGCCTACCGTCTGGGTAAAGCTTTGAAATGCGAAAATGTTGATTGTTGTGAGATTTTTTGTTTTCGAAATTTTTACTTTAAAAACTCGGGAAAAGTCGGGTTTATTTTCTATGACAGAACATGTTTCTTAAGAACTTATTAAGGAAGTAACTTTTAGTTTAAGGTTTTTTCAGAGGTTGCGGTTTGTTTTTTCATATAACTTAAATTTCTTAATTTTGGTTGTAAAAAACTTTGATTATCTGAAAAGTTGATTGATACTGCCATAAAATGGATCCAAACTCTGTGTGGTTTTGGCCTACCGTCTAGGTAAAGCTTTGAAATGCAAAAATGTTGATTGTTGTCAGATTTTTTGTTTTCGAAATTTTGACTTTAAAAACTCGGGAAAAGTCGGGTTTATTTTCTATGGCAGAACTTGTTTTTTAAGCACTTATTAAGGAGCAATTTTTAGTTTAAGGTTTTTTCAGAGGTTGCGGTTTGTTTTCTCAAATAACTTAAGTATCTTAATTTTGGTTGTAAAAAACTTTGAATATCTGAAAAGTTGATTGATACTGCTATAAAATGGATCCAAACTCTGTGTGGTTTTGGCCTACCGTCTGGGTAAAGCTTTGAAATGCAAAAATGTTGATTGTTGTGCGATTTTTTGTTTTCGAAATTTTTACTTTAAAAACTCGGGAAAAGTCGGGTTTATTTTCTATGGCAGAACTTGTTTTTTAAGAACTATCAATTTTGTAATTTTTAGTTTAAGGTGTTTTCAGAGGTTGCGGGTTTTTCACATAACTTAAGTATCTTAGATCTGATTGCAAAAAACTTTGATTATCTGAAAAGTTGATTGATTCTACTATAAAATGGATCCAAACTCTGTGTGGTTTTGGCCTACCGTCTGGGTAAAGCTTTGAAATGCACAAATGTTGATTGTTGTGAGAT
>NW_022996749.1:0-2433 GCF_900245975.1 Drosophila guanche | reverse complement strand
AAACAAACTAAAAATCTCACAACAATCATCATTATTGCATTTCAAAGCCTTTCCGAGACGGTAGGCCAAAACCACACACAGTTTGGATCCACTTCATAGCAGCATCAATCAACTTTTCAGATAATCAAAGTTCTTTACAACCAGATCTAATATACTTAAGTTATGTGAAAAAACAAACCGCAACCTCTGAAAAAACCTTTAGCTAAAAATTACATCCTTAATAAGTTCTTCAAACTATCTCCCAACTATCAACATTTTTGCATTTCAAGGCTTTACCCAGGCGGTAGGCCAAAACCACACAGAGTTTGGATCCTTTTTATAGCAGTATCAATCAACATTTCAGATAATCAAAGTTTTTTACAACCAAAATTAAGATACTTAAATTATGTGAAAAAACAAACGTCAACCTCTGAAAAAACCTTAAGCTAAAAGTTACATCCTTAATAATTTCTTAAAAAACAAGTTCTGCCATAGAAAATATACCCGACTTTTCCAGAGTTTTTAAAGTAAAAATTCGAAAAAAACAACAAAAAAATCTCACTACAGTCATCATTATTGCATTTCAAAGTCTTTCCGAGACGGTAGGCCAAAACCACACAGAATTTGGATCCATTTTATAGCAGTATCAATCAACTTTTCAGATAATCAAAGTTTTTTATAACCAAAATTATGATACTTAAGTTATGTGAAAAAACAAACCCCAACCTCTGAAAAAACCTTAAACTAAAAATTACATCCTTAATAAGTTCTTAAAAAACAAGCTCTGCCATAGAAAATAAACCCGACTTTTCCCGAGTTTTTAAAGTCAAAATTTCGATAAAATAAAATATCACAACAATCAACATTTTTGCATTTCAAAGCATTTCCAAGACGGTAGACCAAAACCACACACACTTTGGATCCACTTCATAGAAGCATCAATCAACTTTTCAGATAATCAAAGTTTTTTACAACCAAAATTAAGATAATTAAGTTATGTATTAAGCTAAAAATTTCATCCTTAATAAGTTCTTAAAAAACTAGTTCTGCCATAAAAAATAAACCTGACTTTTCCCGAGTTTTTAAAGTCAAAAATTCGAAAAAAAAAAACTAAAAATCTCACAACAATCATCATTATTGCATTTCAAAGCCTTTCCGAGACGGTAGGCCAAAACCACACACAGTTTGGATCCACTTCATAGCAGCATCAATCAACTTTTCAGGTAATCAAAGTTCTTTACAACCAAAATTAAGATACTTAAGTTATGTGAAAAAACAAACCGCAACCTCTGAAAAAACCTTTAGCCAAAAATTACATCCTTAATAAGTTCTTAAAAAACTAGTTCTGCCATAAAAAATAAACCTGACTTTTCCCGAGTTTTTAAAGTCAAAAATTCGAAAAAAAAAAAACAAACTAAAAATCTCACAACAATCATCATTATTGCATTTCAAAGCCTTTCCGAGACGGTAGGCCAAAACTACACAGAGTTTGGATCCATTTTATAGCAGTATCAATCAACTTTTCAGATAATCAAAGTTTTTTACAACCAAAATTAAGATACTTAAGTTATATGAAAAAACAAACCCCAACCTCCCAAAAAAACCTTAAACTAAAAATTACATTCTTAATAAGTTCTTAAAAAACTAGTTCTGCCATAAAAAATAAACCTGACTTTTCCGAGTTTTTAAAGTCAAAATTTCGAGAAATAAAACTTCCAACTATCAACATTTTTGCATTTCAAAGCTTAACCTAGACGGTAGGCCAAAACCACACAAAGTTTGGATCCATTTTATAGCAGTATCAATCAACTTTTCAGATAATCAAAGTTTTTTACAACCAAAATTAAGATACTTAAGTTATGTGAAAAAACAAACCGCACCCTCTGAAAAAACCTTAAGCTAAAAGTTACATCTTTAATAATTTCTTAAAAAACAAGTTCTGCCATAGAAAATAAACCCGACTTTTCCCGAGTTTTTAAAGTCAAAATTTCGATAAAATAAAATATCACAACAATCAACATTTTTGCATTTCAAAGCATTTCCAAGACGGTAGACCAAAACCACACACAGTTTGGATACACTTCATAGCAGCATCAATCAACTTTTCAGATAATCAAAGTTTTTTACAACCAAAATTAAGATAATTAAGTTATGTATTAAGCTAAAAATGTCATCCTTAATAAGTTCTTAAAAAACTAGTTCTGCCATAAAAAATAAACCTGACTTTTCCCGAGTTTTTAAAGTCAAAAATTCGAAAAAAAAAACAAACTAAAAATCTCACAACAATCATCATTATTGCATTTCAAAGCCTTTCCGAGACGGTAGGCCAAAACCACACAGAGTTTGGATCCATTTTATAGCAGTATCAATCAACTTTTCAGATAATCAAAGTTTTTTACAACCAAAATTAAGATACTTAAGTTATGTGAAAAAACAAACCCCAACCTCCCAAAA
>NW_022996748.1:0-2437 GCF_900245975.1 Drosophila guanche | reverse complement strand
TTTATTTTCTATGGCAGAACTTGTTTTTTAAGAACTAGCAATTTTGTAATTTTTAGTTTAAGGTTTTTTCAGAGGTTGCGGTTTGTTTTTTCACATAACTTAAGTATCTTAATTTTGGTTGTAAAAAACTTTGATTATCTGAAAAGTTGATTGATACTGCTATAAAATGGATCCAAACTCTGTGTGGTTTTGGCCTACCGTCTCGGAAAAGCTTTGAAATGCAAAAATGTTGATTGTTGTGAGATTTTTTTTTTCGAAATTTTGACTTTAAAAACTCGGGAAAAGTCGGTTTTATTTTCTATGGCAGAACTTGTTTTTTAAGAACTAGCAATTTTGTAATTTTTAGTTTAAGGTTTTTTCAGAGGATGCGGTTTGTTTTTTCACATAACTTAAGTATCTTAATTTTATTTGTAAAAAACTTTGATTATCTGAAAAGTTGATTGTGCTATAAAATGGATCCAAACTGTTTGTGGTTTTGGCCTACCGCCTGGGTAAAGCTTTGTAATGCAAAATTGTTGATTGTTGTGAGATTTTTTTTTCGAAATTTTGACTTTAAGAACTCGGGAAAAGTCGGGTTTATTTTCTAGGGCAGAACTTTTTTGAAGAATTTCTAAAGTATTTTATATTTTGTTTCATGTTTTTAGAGGAAGCTGTTGTTTTTTTCACATACTATAATAATATAATAATATATAATAATAATATATAATAATCACATATAAAGTGGATCTAAACTCTATGTGGTTTGGCCTACCGCCTGTGTAAAGCTTTGTTATGCAAAATTGTTGATTGTTGTGAGATTTTTTTTTTTCGAAATTTTGACTTTAAGAACTCGGGAAAAGTCGGGTTTATTTTCTAGGGTAGAACTTTTTTTGAAGAATTTCTAAAGTATTTTATATTTTGTTTCATGTTTTTTAGAGGAAGCTGTTGTTTTTTTCACATACTATAATAATATAATAATATTGTAACGAACCCTTTTTCCGGGTCTCGTGACCTGTGCTGGGCTGACTCAGCGGGAAATTGGGTGGTTGCAACGAATTTATATTGTTGCCTCGACGACCAAGTAAAAACACAGGATTGGTTTATTTCTGACAATTGGGGTTTTATTCAATATTAATCTCTATCGCTTAGCCTAGCTTATGGCTATGTTACCGCTATCTTGTGACCTGTCGATTTCTGACGGTTGGCTCCGGGCGTTGCACGTTGGTGCCGCTGAACTGGGACAATTGATCTTAATCCGCCACACCAATTCCGCACTCCAACGGTTCGCCTTTCTCTACCTTAACCTCGTCCGAAAATCTGCAGTTCACTCTGATTATGCAAGACTCACTCTGGGCATTCGATGTCGCGGGTCCCGTTACGATTTCCGCTAATATGCACTTCGATTCACTTGTTCACCCGAACACTCGGCCTAGCTCTTGGGCTGCTCACGCGTGAAGCTTTTTTTCGCTTGGCGGCCACCCTCTTTATATAGGCGCCGGCTAACGGTTCTAACACGCGGTCAGTGTTTTTCCATCGGCGATTCTGATGCTTTCTCCCTTCTTCGTAACTGGACCCCGATTCCATGGCCATATTTGGGCATGCGTTGGTCCGCTGCCGGCCCGATCCCATCCTTCCACTCTCTTCTGCGCCACCGTCTCGGGCTCCCCGCTCTCTGAGCGCCTCTTCTAAATTCACCGTGTTCGGATATCCGAGCCCCTGGCTTTAACAGCTCTACGGCCTGTGAGGGACACGTTCCCTCACAATATATAATAAAAATATATAATAATCACATATAAAGTGGATCTTAACTCTATTTGGTTTGGCCTACCGCCTGGGTAAAGCATGGTAATGCAAAATTGTTGATTGTTGTGAGATTTTTTTTTCGAAATTTTGACTTTAAAAACTCGGGAACAGTCGGGTCTATTTTCTATGGTAGACCTTTTTTTTTTTAAGAATTTATGAAGGATGTTTTTTTTTTTAATTTTAGATTTTTTCAGAGGTTGCGGTTTGTTTTATCACATAGCTTAAGTATCTTAGATCTGGTTTAAAGAAACTTTGATTATCTAAAAAGATGATTGATACTGCTATAAAATGGATCCAAACTATCTGTGGTTTTGGCCGACCGTCTGGGTAAAGCTTTGTAATGCAAAAGCGTTGATTGTTGTGAGATTTTTGTTGTTGATATTTTTACTTTAAAAACTCGTGAAAAGTCGGGTTTATTTTCTATGGCAGAACTTGTTTTTTAAGAACTTATTAAGAATGTAATTTTTAGTTTAAGGTTTTTTCAGAGGTTGCGGTTTGTTTTTTCACATAACTTAAGTATCTTAGATCTGGTTGTAAAGAACTTTTATTACCTGATTTTTAGTTTAAGGTTTTTTAGAAGTAGCGGTTTGTTTTTTCACATAACTTAAGTATCTTAGATCTGGTTGTAAAGAACTTTCATTATCTGAAAAGTTGA
>NW_022996747.1:0-2437 GCF_900245975.1 Drosophila guanche | reverse complement strand
TTGTTCATCGTATGAAATATACCAAGCACGACACCACTCCCTATAGAGGTTTTTTGCCACGGCTTCCGCAAATCGGGTGCCTTCAATAGGGAGTGCCTCTTACTAGTCATTTGTTCTCGTATTTTAATACAAGAAACACACAAACACTTCAATATTATTCGTATATAGTAACAACTATACACATATCCAACCAAATTAAGTATCAGACATTGCCGGATAGGTATTTTTCCCATATCATATGCAAAGACAAATTTTAAATTGTTCATCATATGAAATATACCAAGCACGACACCACTCCCTATAAAGGTTTTCTGCCACGGCTTCCGCAAATCGGGTGATTACAATCGAGAGTGCCCCTTAACAGTCATTTGTTCTCGTTTTTTAATACAAAAAACACACACAAACACTTCAATATTATTCGTATATAGTAACAATTATATACATATCAAACCATATAAAGTATCAGACATTGCCATCTAGGTATTTTCCCCATACCATATGTAAGGACAAATTTTAAATTGTTCATCATATGAAATATACCAAGCACGACACCACTCCCTATAAAGGTTTTTTGCCACGGCTTCCGCAAATCAGGTGCCTACAATAGGGAGCGCCCTTTAACAGTCATTTGTTCTCGTATTTTAATACAAGAAACACACAAACACTTCAATATTATTCGTATATAGTAACAATTATATACATATCAAACCATATAAAGTATCAGACATTGCCATCTAGGTATTTTCCCCATACCATATGTAAGGACAAATTTTAAATTGTTCATCATATGAAATATAGCAAGCACGACACCACTCCCTATAGAGGTTTTTTTGCCACGGCTTCCGCAAATCGGGTGCCTTCAATAGGGAGTGCCTCTTAGTAGTCATTTGTTCTCGTATTTTAATAAAAGAAACACACAAACACTTCAATATTATTCGTATATAGTAACAACTATACACATATCCAACCAAATAAAGTATCAGACATTGCCGGCTAGGTATTTTCCCCATATCATATGCAAAGACAAATTTTAAATTGTTCATCATATGAAATATACCAAGCACGACACCACTCCCTATAAAGGTTTTCTGCCACGGCTTCCGCAAATCGGGTGATTACAATCGAGAGTGCCCCTTAACAGTCATTTGTTCTCGTTTTTTAATACAAAAAACACACACAAACACTTCAATATTATTCGTATATATTAACAATTATATACATATCAAACCATATAAAGTATCAGACATTGCCATCTAGGTATTTTCCTCACACCATATGTAAGGACAAATTTTAAATTGTTCATCATATGAAATATACCAAGCACGACACCACTCCCTATAAAGGTTTTTTGCCACGGCTTCCGCAAATCAGGTGCCTACAGTAGGGAGCGCCCCTTAACAGTAATTTGTTCTCGTATTTTAATACAAGAAACACACAAACACTTCAATATTATTCGTATATAGTAACAATTATATACATATCAAACCATATAAAGTATCAGACATTGCCATCTAGGTATTTTCCCCATACCATATGTAAGGACAAATTTTAAATTGTTCATCATATGAAATATAGCAAGCACGACACCACTCCCTATAAAGGTTTCTTGCCACGGCTTCCGCAAATCAGGTGCCTACAATAGGGAGCGCCCTTAACAGTCATTTGTTCTCGTATTTTAATACAAGAAACACTTATGTACATATCAAACCATATAAAGTATCAGACATTGCCATCTAGGTATTTTCCCCATATCATATGTAAGGACAAATTTTAAATTGTTCTTCATATGAAATATACCAANACAAATTTTAAATTTTTCATCATATGAAATATAGCAAGCACGACACCACTCCCTATGTAGGTTTTTTGCCACGGCTTCCGCAAATCAGGTGCCTACAATAGGGAGCGCCCCTTAACAGTCATTTGTTCTCGTATTTTAATACAAGAAACACACAAACACTTCAATATTATTCGTATATAGTAACAACTATACACATATCAACCCATATAAAGTATCAGACATTGTCATCTAGGTATTTTCCCCATACCATATGTAAGGACAAATTTTAAATTGTTCATCATATGAAATAAACCAAGCACGACACCACTCCCCATAGAGGTTATTTGCCACGGCTTCCGCAAATCGGGTGCCTTCAATAGGGAGTGCCTCTTAATAGTCATTTGTTCTCGTATTTTAATACAAGAAACACACAAACACTTCAATATTATTCGTAAATAGTAACAATTATATACATATCAAACCATATAGAGTATCAGACATTGCCATCTAGGTATTTTCCCCATATAATATGTAAGGACAAATTTTAAATTGTTCATCATATGAAATATACCAAGCACGACAACACTCCCTATAGAAGTTTTTTGCCACGGCTTCCGCAAATCGGGTGCCTTCAATAGGGAGTGCCTCTTAGTAGTC
>NW_022996746.1:0-2439 GCF_900245975.1 Drosophila guanche | reverse complement strand
GGTTGATTGGGCATGTTTCCCATATACATGTATAATATAACTTCAGCATGATTTGATTATGAAGAAACGATAATGTACGATATGATATACTGTACTGTATTGCCTTTCATATAAAATAGGCATTGTTTTGATATAAATACAAGATGTAAATTGGTTATAATGGTTGATTGGGCATGTTTCCCATATACATATATAATATAACTTCAGCATGATTTGATTATGAAGAAACGATATAAACGCTTTGATATACTGTACTGTATGGAATTTCATATGAAATGGGCATTGTATTGATATAAATACAAAATGTAAATTGGTTTTGATGGTTGATTGGACATGTTTTCCATATACATGTATAATATAACTTCAGCATGATTTGATTATGAAGAAACGATTATGTACGATATGATATACTGTACTGTATGGCCTTTCATATGAAATAGGCATTGTATTGATATAAATACAAAATGTATAATGGTTATGATGGTTGATATCATAAGGGCATTTTTTCCATATACATGTTTAATATAACTTCAGCATGATTTGATTATAAAGAAACGATAATGTACGATATGATATTGTGTACTGTATGGCCTTTCATGTGAAATGGGCATTGTATTGATATAAATACAAAATGTAAATTGGTTTTGATGGTTGATTGGGCATGTTTCCCATATACATGTATAATAAACTTCAGCATGATTTGATTATGAAGAAACGATTATGTACGATATGATATACTGTACTGTATGGCCTTTCATATGAAATAGGCATTGTATTGATATAAATACAAAATGTATAATGGTTATGATGGTTGATATCATAAGGGCATTTTTTCCATATACATGTTTAATATAACTTCAGCATGATTTGATTATAAAGAAACGATAATGTACGATATGATATTTTGTATGATTTTTCATATGTTAGCTGTGACCCTGGGGAAAAACCTGTATATGCACTGGTGTCCGACTTGATATATATCATCTGATGAAAAATTTTAAATTTTGTCTTTACATATGATATGGGGGAAAATACCTAGCTGACAATGTCTGATACTTTATTTGGTTGGATATGTATATAGTTGTTACTATATATGAATAACATTGAAGTGTTTGTGCTTTTCTTTTATTAAAATACTAGAAGAAATGACTGTTAAGGGGAACTCCCTGATGTAGGCACCCGATTTGCGGAAGCCGTGGCAAAAAACCTATATAGGGAGTGGTATCGTGCTGGGTATGTTTTATATGTTGAAAAATTTAAAATTTGTCTTTACATATGATATCGGGAAAATACATAGCTGGCAATGTCTAATACTTTATTTGGTTGGATATATATATATAGTTGTTACTATATATAAATAATATTAAAGTGTTTGTGTGTTTCTTGTATTAAAATACTAGAAGAAATGACTGTTAAGGGGAACTCCCTGATGTAGGCACCCGATTTGCGGAAGCCGTGGCAAAAAACCTATATAGGGAGTGGTATCGTGCTGGGTATGTTTTATATGTTGAAAAATTTAAAATTTGTCTTTACATATGATATGGGGAAAATACATAGCATACATATGTTTCCCATATACATGTATAATATAATTTCAGCATGATTTGATTATGAAGAAACGATAATGTACGATATGATATACTGTACTGTATGGCCTTTCATATAAAATAGGCATTGTTTTGATATAAATACAAGATGTATATTGGTTATGATGGTTGATTGGGCATGTTTCCTATATACATGTATAATATAACTTCAGCATGATTTGATTATGAAGAAACGATAATGTACGATATGATATTGTGTACTGTATGGCCTTTCATGTGAAATGGGCATTGTATTGATATAAATACAAAATGTAAAT
Organism: Drosophila guanche; assembly: GCF_900245975.1. Classification (NCBI taxonomy): domain Eukaryota; kingdom Metazoa; phylum Arthropoda; class Insecta; order Diptera; family Drosophilidae; genus Drosophila; species Drosophila guanche. The sequence goes on along the minus strand of NW_022996746.1, from coordinate 575 downwards.
TGGTTTTGATGGTTGATTGGGCATGTTTCCCATATACATGTATAATAAACTTCAGCATGATTTGATTATNGATGTATATTGGTTATGATGGTTGATTGGGCATGTTTCCCATATACATGTATAATATAACTTCAGCATGATTTGATTATGAAGAAACGATAATGTACGATATGATATAGTGTACTGTATGGCCTTTCATATGAAATGGGCATTGTATTGATATAAATACAAAATGTATAATGGTTTTGATGGTTGATTGGGCATGTTTCCCATATACATGTATAATAAACTTCAGCATGATTTGATTATGAAGAAACGATAATGTACGATATGATATACTGTACTGTATGGCCTTTCATATAAAATAGGCATTGTTTTGATATAAATACAAGATGTAAATTGGTTATAATGGTTGATTGGGCATGTTTCCCATATACATGTATAATATAACTTCAGCATGATTTGATTATGAAGAAACGATAATGTACGATATGATATAGTGTACTGTATGGCCTTTCATATGAAATAGGCATTGTGTTGAAATAAATACAAGATGTAAATTGGTTATAATGGTT
>NW_022996745.1:0-2441 GCF_900245975.1 Drosophila guanche | reverse complement strand
TTCCCGAGTTTTTAAAGTCAAAATTTCGACAATAAAAATCTCACAACAATCAACATTTTTGCATTTCAAAGCTTTACCCAGACGGTAGGCCAAAACCACACACAGTTTGGATCCACTTTATAGCAGTATCAATCAACTTTTCAGATAATCAAATTTCTTTACAACCAGATCTAAGATTCTTAAGTTATGTGGAAAAAGAAATCGCTACCTCTGAAAAAACATTAAACTAAAAATAATATCCCTAATAAATTCTTAAAAAAGAAGTTCTGTCATAGAAAATAAACCCGACTTTTCCCGAAATTTTAAAGTCAAAATTAAAAAAAAAAAAAAATTTCAAAAAAAATCTCACAACAATTAACATTTTTGTATTTGAAAGCTTTTCCGAGATGGTAGGCCAAAACCAAACACAGTTTGGATTCATTTTATGGCAGTATCAATCAGCTTTTCAGATAGTTAACGTTCTTTACAACCAAATCTAAGATTCTTAAGTTATGTGAAAAAACAAACCGCAACCTCTGAAAAAACATTAAACTAAAAAAAATATTCTTAATAAGTTCTTAAAAAACAAGTTCTGCCATAGAAAATAAACCCGACTTTTCCCGAGTTTTTTAAGTCAAAATTTCAAAAAAAAAAATTTCAAAAAAAAATTTCACAACAATCAACATTTTTGTATTTCAAAGCTTTTCCGAGATGGTAGGCCAAAACCACACACAGTTTGGATTCATTTTATAGCAGTATCAATCAACTTTTCAGATAATCAAATTTCTTTACAACCAGATCTAAGATTCTTAAGTTATGTGAAAAAACAAACCGCTACTTCTAAAAAAACCTTAAACTAAAAATTACATCCTTAATAAGTTCCTAAAAAACAAGTTCTGCCATAGAAAATACACCTGACTTTTCCCTAGTTTTTAAAGTCAAAATTTCGACAATAAAAATCTCACAACAATCAACATTTTTGCATTTCAAAGCTTTACCCAGACGGTAGGCCAAACCCACACACAGTTTAGATTCATTTTATAGCAGTATCAATCAACTTTTCAGATAGTCAAATTTCTTTACAACCATATCTAAGATACTTAAGTTATGTAAAAAAACAAATCGATACCTCTGAAAAAAACTTAAATTAAAAATTACATCCTTAATAAGTTCTTAAAAAACAAGTTCTGTCATAGAAAATAAACCCGACTTTTCCAGAGTCAAAAAAAATCTCACAACAATCAACATTTTTGCATTTCAAAGATTTTCCGAGATGGTAGGCCAAAACCACACACAGTTTGGATCCACTTCATAGCAGCATCAAACAACTTTTCAGACAATCAAATTTCTTTACAACCATATCTAAGATACTTAAGTTATGTGAAAAAACAAACCGCAACCTCTGAAAAAACATTAAACTAAAAATAATATTCTTAATAAGTTCCTAAAAAACAAGTTCTGCCATAGAAAATAAACCTGACTTTTCCCTAGTTTTTAAAGTCAAAATTTCGAAAAAAAAAATCTCACAACAATCAACATTTTTGCATTTCAAAGCTTTACCCAGACGGTAGGCCATAACCACACACAGTTTGGATCCACTTCATAGCAGCATCAAACAACTTTTCAGATAATCAAATTTCTTTACAACCATATCTAAGATACTTAAGTTATGTGAAAAAACAAACCGCAACCTCTGAAAAAACATTAAACTAAAAATAATATTCTTAATAAGTTCCTAAAAAAACAAGTTTTGCCATAGAAAATAAACCTGACTTTTCCCGAGTTTCTAAAGTTAATATTTCGAAAAAAATCTCACAAAAATCAAAATGTTTGCATTTTATAGCTTTTTCGAGACGGTAGGCCAAAACCACGCACAGTTTGTATCCATTTTATAGTGCAGTATCAATCAACTTTTCAGATAATCAAATTTCTTTACAACCAGATCTTAGATACTAAAGTTATGTGAAAAAACAAATCGCTTCTTTTGAAAAAACCTTAAACACAAAAGTAAAAACTTTGAAAATTCTTAAAAGAAAAGTTCTGCCATAGAAAATAAACCCGACTCTTCCCGAGATTTAAAGTAAAAGTTTCATAAAAAATACCTCACAACAATCAACAATCAACATAGAGTTTGGATCCACTTTATAGCAGTATCAATCAACTTTTCAGATAATCAAATTTCTTTACAACCAGATCTTAGATACTTAAGTTATGTGAAAAACAAACCGCTACTTCTAAAAAAACCTTAAACGAAAAAGTAAACACTTTTAAAATTCTTATATAATAAACCCGACTCTTCCCGAGATTTAAAGTCAAAATTTCGTAAAAAATACCTCACAACAATCAACATTTTTGCATTTCAAAGCTTTTCCGAGACGGTAGGCCAAAACCACACACAGTTTCGTAACTTCATAGCAGCATCAAACAAATTTTCATATAATCAAATTTCTTTACAACCAGAT
>NW_022996744.1:0-2442 GCF_900245975.1 Drosophila guanche | reverse complement strand
AAAGTTTTTTGCAACCAGATCTTAGATACTTAAGTTATGTGAAAAAACAAACCGCAACCTCTGAAAAAACCTTAAACTAAAAATTACAAAAATGCTAGTTCCTAAAAAACAAGTTCTGCCATAGAAAATAAACCCGACTTCTCCCGAGTTTTTAAAGTAAAAATTTCGAAAAAAAAATCTCACAACAATCCACATTTTGACATTTCAAAGCATTTCCGAGACGGTAGGCCAAAAACACACAGAGTTTGGATCCATTTTATATATCAATCAACTTTTCAGATAATCAAAGTTTTTTGCAACCAGATCTAAGAACTTAAGTTATGTAAAAAAACAAACCGCAACCTCTGAAAAAACCTTAATCTTGAAATTACATCCTTAATAAGTTCTTAAATAACAATTTCTGCCATAGAAAATAAACCCGAGTTTTTAAAGTCAAAATTTCGTACAAAATACCTCACAAAAATCAACATTTTTGCATTTCAAAGCTTTACCCAGACGGTAGGCCAAAATCACACAGAGGTTGGATCCATTTTATAGCAGTATCAATCAACTTTTCAGATAATCAAAGTTTTTTACAACCAAAATTAAGATACTTAAGTTATGTGAAAAAACAAACCGCAACCTCTGAATAAACCTTAAACTAAAAATTACAAAAATGCTAGTTCTTAAAAAACAAGTTCTGGCATAGAAAATAAAACCGACTTCTCCCGAGTTTTTAAAGTAAAAATTTCGAAAAAAAAATCTCACAACAATTAACATTTTTTCATTTCAAAGCTTTTCCGAGACGGTAGGCCAAAATCACACAGAGGTTGGATCCATCTTATAGCAGTATCAATCAACTTTTCAGATAATCAAAGTTTTTTACAACCAAAATTAAGATACTTAAGTTATGTGAAAAAACAAACCGCAACCTCTGAATAAACCTTAAACTTAAAATTACTTCCTTAATAAGTTCTTAAAATACAATTTCTGCCATAGAAAATAAACCCGAGTTTTTAAAGTCAAAATTTCGTACAAAATACCTCTAAAAAATCAACATTTTTGCCTTTCAAAGCTTTACCCAGACGGTAGGTCAAAACCACACAGACTTTGGATATATTTTATAGCAGAATCAATCAACTTTTCTGATAGTCAAAGTTTTTTGCAACCAGATCTTAGATACTTAAGTTATGTGAAAAAACAAACCGCAACCTCTGAAAAAACCTTAAACTAAAAATAACAAAATTGCTAGTTCTTAAAAAACAAGTTCTGGCATAGAAAATAAAACCGACTTCTCCCGAGTTTTTAAAGTAAAAATTTCGAAAAAAAAATCTCACAACAATTAACATTTTTTCATTTCAAAGCTTTTCCGAGACGGTAGGCCAAAATCACACAGAGGTTGGATCCATCTTATAGCAGTATCAATCAACTTTTCAGATAATCAAAGTTTTTTACAACCAAAATTAAGATACTTAAGTTATGTGAAAAAACAAACCGCAACCTCTGAATAAACCTTAAACTTAAAATTACTTCCTTAATAAGTTCTTAAAAAACAATTTCTGCCATAGAAAATAAACCCGAGTTTTTAAAGTCAAAATTTCGTACAAAATACCTCTAAAAAATCAACATTTTTGCCTTTCAAAGCTTTACCCAGACGGTAGGTCAAAACCACACAGACTTTGGATATATTTTATAGCAGAATCAATCAACTTTTCTGATAGTCAAAGTTTTTTGCAACCAGATCTTAGATACTTAAGTTATGTGAAAAAACAAACCGCAACCTCTGAAAAAACCTTAAACTAAAAATAACAAAATTGCTAGTTCTTAAAAAACAAGTTCTGGCATAGAAAATAAAACCGACTTCTCCCGAGTTTTTAAAGTAAAAATATCGAACAAAAAAATCTCACATCAACCAATATTTTTGCATTTCAAAGCTTTACCCAGACGGTAGGCCAAAACCACACAGAGTTTGGATCCATTTTATAGCAGAATCAATCAACTTTTCTGATAGTCAAAGTTTTTTGCAACCAGATCTAAGATACTTAAGTTATGTAAAAATCAAACCGCAACCTCTGAAAAAACCGTAAACTAAAAATTACTTCCTTAATAAGTTTCCAAAAAACAAGTTCTGCCATAGAAAATAAACCCGACTTTTCCCGAGTTTTTAAAGTAAAAATATCGAAAAAAAAAAATCTCACATCAATCAACATTTTTGCATTTCAATGTTTTACCCAGACGGTAGGCCAAAACCACAAACAGTTTGGATCCATTTTATAGCAGTATCAATCAACTTTTCAGATAATCAAAGTTTTTTACAACCAAAATTAAGATACTTAAGTTATGTGAAAAAACAAACCGCAACCTTTGAAAAAACCTTAAACTAAAAATTACTTCCTTAATAAGTTTCTAAAAAACAAGTTCTGCCATAGAAAATAAACCCGACTTTTCCCGAGTTTTTAAAGT
>NW_022996743.1:0-2442 GCF_900245975.1 Drosophila guanche | reverse complement strand
GAAATTTTGACTTTAAAAACTCGAGTTTATTTTCTATGGCATAACTTGTTTTTTAAGAGCTTATTAAGGATGTAATTTTAAGTTTAAGGTTTTTTCAGAGGTTGCGGTTTGTTTTTTCACATAACTTAAAAATCTTAGATCTGGTTGTAAAGAACTTTGATTATCTGAAAAGTTGATTGATCCTGCTATAAATGGATCCAAACTCTGTGTGGTTTTGGTCTACCGTCTGGGTAAAACTTTGAAATGCAAAAATGTTGATTTTTGTGAGGTATTTTTTACGAAATTTTGACTTTAAAAACTCGGGAAGAGTCGGGTTTATTTTCTATGGCAGAACTTTTTTTTTAAGAATTTATTAAGAAAGTAATTTTCTGTTTAAGGTTTTTTTAGAGGTAGCGATTTGTTTTTTCACATAACTTAAGTATCTTAATTTTGGTTGTAAAAACTTTGGTTATCTGAAAAGTTGATTGATACTGCTATAAAATGGATCCAAAATCTGTGTGGTTTTGGCTTACCGTCTGGGTAAAGCTTTGAAATGCAAAAATTTTGATTGTTGTGAGATTTTTTTTTTCAAAATTTTTACTTAAAAAATTCGGGAAAGTCGGGTTTATTTTCTATGGCAGAACTTTTCTTTGACGAATTTTCAATTTTTGTACTTTTTTGTTTAAAATTTTTCAGAGGTAGCGATTTAATTTTTCACATACCATAAGTATATTAGATCTGGTTGCAAAAAACGTTGATTATCTGAAAAGTTGAATGATGCTGCTATAAAATGGATCCAAACTGTGTATGGTGTTGGCCTACCGTCTCGGAAAATCTTTGAAATACAAAAATGTTGATTTTTGTGAGGTATTTTATACGAAATTTTGACTTTAAAAATTCGGGAAAAGTCGGGTTTATTTTCTATGGCAGAACTTTATTTTTAAGAATTTATTAAGAAAGTAATTTTCTGTTTAAGGTTTTTTCAGAGGTAGCGATTTGTTTTTTCACATAACTTAAGTATCTTAACTTTTGTTGTAAAAACTTTGGTTATCTGAAAAGTTGATTGATACTGCTATAAAATGGATCCAAAATCTGTGTGGTTTTGGCCTACCGTCTGGGTAAAGCTTTGAAATGCAAAAATATTGAATTTTGTGAGGTATTTTTTACGAAATTTTGACTTTAAAAGCTCGGGAAGAGTCGGGTTTATTTTCTATGGCAGAACTTTTTTCTTTAGAATTTATTAAGTATGTAATTTTTTGTTGAATGTTTTTTTAGAGGTTGCGTTTTGTATTTCACATAACTTTAGTATCTTAGATCTGGTTGCAAAAACCTTTGATTATTTGAAAAGTTGATTGATACTGCTATAAAATTGATCCAAACTCTGTGTGGTTTTGGCCTACCGTCTGGGTAAAGCTTTGAAATGCAAAAATGTTGATTGTTGTGAGATTTTAATTTTCGAAATTTGGACCTTAAAAATTCGTGAAAATTCGGTTTTATTTTCTATGGCAGAACTTGTTTTTTAAGAACTAGCAATTTTGTAATTTTAAGTTTAAGGTTTTTTCAGAGGTTGTGGTTTGTTTTTTCACATAACTTAAGTATCTTAATTTTGGTTGTAAAAAACTTTGATTATCTGAAAAGTTGATTGATACTGCTATAAAATGGATCCAAACTGTGTGGTTTTGGCCTACCGTCTGGGTAAAGCTTTGAAATGCAAAAATGTTGATTGATGTTAGATTTTTTTTTTNGTTTAAGGTTTTTTCAGAGGTTGTGGTTTGTTTTTTCACGTAACTTAAGTATCTTAATTTTGGTTGTAAAAAACTTTGATTATCTGAAAAGTTGATTGATACTGCTATAAAATGGATCCAAACTGTGTGGTTTTGGCCTACCGTCTGAGTAAAGCTTTGAAATGCAAAAATGTTGATTGATGTTAGATTTTTTTTTTTTCGAAATTTTGACTTTGAGGTTGAGGTTTGTTTTTTTAACATAACCTAGGTATTTGAAGAAATTTTTACTTTAAAATTTGGGAAAAGTCGGTTTTATTTTCTATGGCAGAACTTTTCTTTGAAGAATTTTCAAAGTTTGTACTTTTTGTTTAAGGTTTTTCAGAGGTAGCGATTTATTTTTTCATATAGCATAAGTATATTAGATCTATTTTGCGAAAAATGTTGATTATCTGAAAAGTTGAATGATGCTGCTATAAAATGGATCCAAACTGTGTATGGTGTTGGCCTACCGTCTCGGAAAATCTTTGAAATACAAAAATATTGATTTTTGTGAAGTATTTTTTACGAAATTTTGACTTTAAAAATTCGGGAAAAGTCGGGTTTATTTTCTATGGCAGAACTTTTTTTTTAAGAATTTATTAAGTATGTAATTTTTTGTTGAATGTTTTTTCAGAGGTTGCGTTTTGTTTTTCACATAACTTTAGTATCTTAGATCTGGTTGCAAAAACCTTTGATTATT
>NW_022996742.1:0-2444 GCF_900245975.1 Drosophila guanche | reverse complement strand
TATACCCTAATTACTCTTCGAGAACTGGGTATAATCATTCATTTGTTACAGTTTCCTCCCCAAAAAAAGTTTAAACAAAAGATACCAAGCAGATATTACGGACTGCAGATAATTATCTGTTCTGTTTAGATTTCTAGTGTTTTATTTTTGCTAGATTTCCATGCTTTTCAGCCACATTCTTGACTACCATAGAACCAACATAATTTCAATTGTTCATACCCCTTTAATTGGCATTTAAATTTGATAAATCTTCTACACATTTCACAAATGTAAGAGTCCCACATTCCTTATGTACACCCCATTCAGGTATAGGAATGTTTGTCTAACGAATATATTTTTTTTTTCTCTCTCTCATTATATTTACAATCTGTTTGTTTAAAAAATAAGTAAATTGTATAATTAATATTAAATTAACAGAAATATCAGTTTTCCAAATGATCCCTGCTATTATATATAACATCTTTTCTGTTTGTTGGATTTATCTATCGGGGAGATCTAAAATGTGGAATCTTTTCAGTCTTTTTACTGTTAAGCTATTGTCTAATAGACTCAATGCTAAATTATTTTCGTGTTTGTGGAGTCTGTCGATGTATTTCTTACTATTTTTCTTTATTTCTTCTTTAATGGTTGGAATATTCAGATCTTTGTGGATGTTTGCATTAGATACGTAAAACGGAGCATTGACAATTTGTCGCAAAGTTTTTGATTGGTAACGCTGAAGTATCTCAATATTTGAGTTGCTAGCAGTTCCCCAAAGCTGTATAGCGTAGGTCCAAACAGGCTTCAGTATGGATTTGTAGAGGCGAATTTTGTTTTCCAAAGTGGTTTCTGATTTTCGACTTATCAGCCAGGACATTTTTAGTGTTTTAAGTCTAAGTTGTTGACATTTTGCTTTAATGTGGTTTTTCCATGTTAATCTGCGGTCGAGATGCAAGCCGAGATACTTCACACAGGTACTTTGTGGAATTGGTGAGCCGTTAAGTGTAACATTTGGGCAGTTACCTGGTCTTAATGAAAACGTTATTTGGACGGATTTCAGGGAGTTTATTCTAATTTTCCATCGAAGGAACCAGGCTTCAATTAGGCTTAGCTCACTCTGCAGGAGTTCAGAAGCTTCATTTATAGATGTGCTTGTGGCTAAAACGGCTGTATCATCAGCATATGTTGCAACAGTGCAGTTGAAACATTGACCGTACAGCCGGCATATATCCCACATCTCTTAACCAGGGTTATGCGAAGGAACACCCTGCGGACTCAACTACTCTTCATCACTTGAACTATCGGTTTTCTGCTGCACGTAAAAGCATCTTTTAGCCAGATATGATTTCATTAATAAATAGTACGGAGCAGGTAGCCATTTCTTTATCTTGTTGTTGTTTGGAAACACGGTCTGAGCTAGCTTGCGAACAACTTGTAGTTCTTTAGCAGCAGTGCAGTATTTTTTGTTTTCAAATGCCGAAACTATATCATTAATAACCCTGTGACATTGCTCAGGGGTCCCATGACCCCTCCTGAATCCGAATTGGTATTCAGGAATGATGGAAAGTTCGTCTAAAATTGGTAACATTCTTTTCAATAGTATTTTTTCAAACACTTTCGAGAAAATTGTCAACAGACTAATGGGACGGTATGATGTCAATTCCGTTTCTATTTTGTTTGGTTTTAGGATCATAACGATCTCTGCACATTTCCATTGACTTGGAAAGTGGTCTAGTCTGAGAATCGCGTTATATATAAGAGTGAGAAACCGAATGCATTTTGGTGGTAAACTTTTTAGGGTGATACCGTCTATTTTATCAGGGCCTGGTGCTTTTTTATTGTTCAAGCATTTGATTTCTGTCACAACTTCTTCATATTTAATGCTTTTAATAGGCAAGCTCATTTGGCAGGGTGACTCAAGGAATTTTTCTACTTCAGTCTCTGTTGTATAATTATTTATATCGTTTGGCTGAAACACAGAGTGCAGATGTTGTGCAAATGCTTCCGCTTGTTCATTATTAGACCTACACCAAGTTTCGTTGTTTTTGCGAATATTTATGTTTCTTTTAGCTGGTTTCTTTAGGTATTTAGTCGCCCTCCATAGGTTGTATTCATTGTTGCTTGAATTAGGGTCTAAGTTTCTCAGATACGCAGCTAGAGATTCATTGCGTAAGTTCGACAGCAGTTGTCTAAGCTCAGATGCAGCCTTGTTGTATAATCTTTTGTCAGCAGGGTAGTGAGTTTCTTGCCAGCGTTTTCGCAGATTCCTTTTATTTTGTATTTTTTGTCGAAGATCGGTTGAAAGGTTCAATTGGTTTGGTTGTTGATGATTAAGAGCATGATTCGTGTTTCTGTAGCTCGCATTATGAATTGTATTTGTGAAAAGCTCCACAGCATAGTCTATCTCCTCTCCTGTTTTTAACGGAATGTCCAGGCTTATAGCTGAATCTAAATGGCTTTTAAAT
>NW_022996741.1:0-2445 GCF_900245975.1 Drosophila guanche | reverse complement strand
TTTTTTACAACCAAAATTCAGATTCTTAAGTTATGTGAAAAAACAAACCGCAACCTCTGAAAGAACCTTAAACTAAAAATTAAATCCTTAATAAGTTCCTAAAAAACAAGTTCTACCATAGAAAATAAAACCGACTTTTCCCGAATTTTTAAAGTAAAAATTTCGAAAACAAAAATCTCACACCAATCAACGTTTTTGCATTTCAAAGCTTTTCCGAGACGGTAGGTCAAAACCGCAAACAGTTTGGATCCATTTTATAGCAGTATCAATCAACTTTTTAGATAATCAAAGTTTTTTACAACCAAAATTATGATACTTAAGTTATGTGAAAAAACAAACCGCCACCTCTGAAAAAACCTGAAACTTAAAATGACTTCCTTAATAGTTCTTAAGAAACAAGTTCTGCCATAGAAAATAAACCCTACTTTTCCCGAGTTTTTAAAGTCAACATTTGGAAAAAAAAAATCTCACAACAATCAACAATTTTGCATTACAAAGCTTTACCCAGACGGTAGGCCAAAACCACAAACAGTTTGGATCCATTTTATAGCAGTATCAATCAACTTTTCAGATAATCAAAGTGTTTTACAACCAAAATTAAGATACTTAAGTTATGTGAAAAAATAAACCGCAACCTCTGAAAAAACCTTAAACTTAAAATAACTTCCTTAATAAGTTATTAAAAAAGAAGTTCTGCCATAGAAAATAAACCCGAGTTTTCAAAGTCAAAATTTCGTACAAAATGCATCACAAAAATCAACATTTTTGCTTTTCAAAGCTTTACTTCGATGGTAGGTCAAAACCACACAGAGTTTGGATCCATTTTATAGCAGAATCAATCAATTTTTCTGATAATCAAAGTGTTTTGCAACCAGATCTTAGATACTTAAGTTATGGGAAAAAACAAACCGCAACCTCTGAAAAAACCTTAAACTAAAAATTAAAAAATTGCTAGTTCCTAAAAAACACGTTCTGCCATAGAAAATAATCCCGACTTTTCCCGAGTTCTTAAAGTCAAAATTTGGGGAAAAAAAAATCTCACAACAATCAACATTTTTGCATTTTAAAGCTTTACCTTTACCTAAAGCTTTACTTAAAATTACTTACTTACCAAGTTCTTAAAAAACAAGTTCTGCCATAGAAAATAAACCCGAGTTTTTAAAGTAAAAATTTCGAAAACCAAAAATATCACAACAATCAACATTTTTGTATTTCAACGCTTTTCCGAGATGGTAGGCCAAAACCAAAAACAGTTTGGATCCATTTTATAGCAGTATCAATCAACTTTTCAGATAATCAAAGTTTTTACAACCAAAATTAAGATATGTGAAAAAACAAAGCGCAACCTCTGAAAAAACCTTAAACTAAAAATTACAAAATTGCTAGTTCTCAAAAAACAAGTTCTGCCATAGAAAATAAACCCGAGTTTTTAAAGTCAAAATTTCGTACAATATACCTCACAAAAATCAACATTTTTGCATTTCAAAGCTTTACCCAGACGGATGTCCGAAACCACACAGAGTTTGGATCCATTTTATAGCAGTATCAATCAACTTTTCTGATAATCAAAGTTTTTTGCAACCAGATCTATGATACTTAAGTTATGTGAAAAAACAAACCGCAACCTCTGAAAAAACCTTAAACTTAAAATTACTTCCTTAATAAGTTCTTAAAAAACAAGTTCTGGCATAGAAAATAAACCCGACTTTTCCTGAGTTTTAAAAGAAAAATTTTCGAAAAAAAAATCTCACGACAGTCCACATTTTTGCATTTCAAAGCTTTTCCGAGACGGTAGGCCAAAACCACACAGAGTTGGCATCCATTTTATAGCAGAATCAATCAACTTTTCTGATAATCAAAGTGTTTTGCAACCAGATCTTAGATACTTAAGTTATGTGAAAAAACAAACCGCAACCTCTAAAAAAACCTTAAACTTAAAACTACTTCCTTAATAAGTTCTTAAAAAACAAGTTCTGCCATAGAAAAAAACCCGAGTTTTTAAAGTCAAAATTTCGTACAAAATACCTCACAAAAATCAACATTTTTGCATTTCAAAGCTTTTCCGAGACGGTAGGCCAAAACCAAAAACAGTTTGGATCCATTTTATAGCAGTATCAATCAACTTTTCAGATAATCAAAGTTTTTACAACCAAAATTAAGATATGTGAAAAAACAAACCGCAACCTCTGAAAGAACCTTAAACTAAAAATTAAATCCTTAATAAGTTCCTAAAAAACAAGTTCTGTCATAGAAAATAAACCAGACTTTTTCCGAGTTTTTAAAGTAAAAATATCGAAAAAAAAAATCTCACATCAATCAACATTTTTGCATTTCAAAGCTTTACCCACACGGTAGGCCAAAACCACAAACAGTTTGGATCCATTTTATAGCAGTATCAATCAACTTTTCAGATAATCAAAGTTTTTTACAACTAAAATTAAGATA
>NW_022996740.1:0-2446 GCF_900245975.1 Drosophila guanche | reverse complement strand
CAACAACCAACATTTTTGCATTTCAAAGCTTTACCCAGGCGGTAGGCCAAAACCACACACAGTTTGGATCAATTTTTTAGCAGTATCAATAAACTTTTCAGATAATTAAAGTTTTTTGCAACCAGATGTAAGATACTTAAGTTATGTGAAAAAAACCGCAACCTCTGAAAAAACATTAAACAAAAAAAGTACAAACTTTAAAAAGTCTGAAAAGAAAAGTTCTGCCATAGAAAATAAACCCTAATGTTCCCGAGTTCTTAAAGTCAATATTTCGACAATAAAAATCTCACAACAACCAACATTTTTGCATTTCCAAGCTTTACCCAGACGGTAGGAAAAAACCACACACAGTTTGGATCAATTTTTTAGCAGTATCAATCAACTTTTCAGATAATCAAAGTTTTTTGCAACAAGATCTAAGAAACTTAAGTTATGTGTTAAAATGTCTGTGGTTGGAGACCTTTTTGGAATTTGATTTTTAATGTAGAAATTATTCAAGGATTTTTTTTCAAGACGGTATCTTTTATTTGGACTGACAAGGGCTCAAAAATTTCAGTTATAAAGCTGTTATTTTTACAGTGTTGTTGGTTGTAAAAACGTAAAGTTTCGAAATGGGTCTGCCATCCGGTTTTGGTGTGTGTCATTGGATCAATTTTTTAGCAGTATCAATAAACTTTTCAGATAATCAAAGTTTTTTGCAACCAGATCTAAGATACTTAAGTTATGTGAAAAAACAAACCGCTACTTCTAAAAAAAACCTTAAATTAAAAATTTCATCTTTAATAAGTTCCTAAAATAAGTTCTGCCATAGAAAATAAACCCGACTGTTCCCGAGTTTTTAAAGTCAATATTTCGACAATAAAAATCTCACAACAACCAACATTTTTGCATTTCAAAGCTTTTCCCAGACGGTAGACCAAAACCACAAAGAGTTTGGATCCATTTTATANACAGTTTGGATCAGTTTTTTAGCAGTATCAATCAACTTTTCAGATAATCAAATTTTTTTGCAACCAGATCTAAGATACTTAAGTTATGTGAAAAAACAGACCGCAACCTCTGAAAAAACCTTAAACTAAAAATTACATCTTTAATAAGTTCCTAAAAAAAATTTCTGCCATAGAAAATTAACCCTAATGTTCCCGAGTTTTTAAATTCAATATTTTGACAATAAAAATCTCACAACAACCAACATTTTTGCATTTCAAAGCTTTACCCAGGCGGTAGGCCAAAACCACACACAATTTGGATCAATTTGCTAGCAGTTTCAGTCAACTTTTAGATAATCAAAGTTTTTTGCAACCAGATCTAAGATACTTAAGTTATGTGTTAAAAACAGACACCAACCTCTGGAAAAACCTTAAACTAAAAATTACATCTTTAATAAGTTCCTAAAAAAAAGTTCTGCCATAGAAAATAAACCCGACTGTTACCGAGTTATTAAAGTCAATATTTCGACAATAAAAATCTCACAACAACAGACATTTTTGCATTTCAAAGCTTTTCCCAGACGGTAGACCAAAACCACAAAGAGTTTGGATCCATTTTATAGCCGTATCAATAAACTTTTCAGATATACAAAGTTTTTTGCAACCAGATCTAAGATACTTAAGTTATGTGAAAAAACAAACCGAAACCTCTGAAAAAACCTTAAACAAAAAAAGTACAAACTTTGAAAGCTCTTAAAAAAAAGTTCTGCAAAAGAAAATAAACACTAATATTCCCGAGTTATTAAAGTCAATATTTCGACAATAAAACTCTCAGAACAACCAACATTTTTGCATTTCAAAGCTTTACCCAGGCGGTAGGCCAAAACCACACACAGTTTGGATCAATTTTTTAGCAGTATCAATAAACTTTTCAGATAATCAAAGTTTTTTGCAACCAGATCTAAGATACTTAAGTTATGTGAAAAAAAAACCGCTACTTCTAAAAAAACCTTAAATTAAAAATTACATCTCTAATAAGTTCCTAAAAAAAAGTTCTGCCATAGAAAATAACCCGACTCTTCCCGAGTTTTTAAAGTCAAAATTTCGTAAAAAATACCTTACAAAAATCAACATTTTTGCATTTCAAAGCTTTTCTCAGAAGGTAGACCAAAACCACAAAGAGTTTGGATCCATTTTATAGCCGTATCAATAAACTTTTCAGATAATCAAAGTTTTTTGCAACCAGATCTAAGATACTTAAGTTATGTGAAAAAACAAACCGAAACCTCTGAAAAAACCTTAAACAAAAAAAGTACAAACTTTGAAAGCTCTTAAAAAAACGTTCTGCAATAGAAAATAAACCCTAATGTTCCCGAGTTATTAAAGTCAATATTTCGACAATAAAAATCTCACAACAACCAACATTTTTGCATTTCAAAGCTTTACCCAGGCGGTAGGCCAAAACCACACACAGTTTTGATCAATTTTTTAGCAGTATCAATAAACTTTTCAGATAA
>NW_022996739.1:0-2446 GCF_900245975.1 Drosophila guanche | reverse complement strand
GATGGCAATGTCTGATACTTTATATGGTTTGATATGTATATAATTGTTACTATATACGAATAATATTGAAGTGTTTGTGTGTTTCTTGTATTAAAATACGAGAACAAATGACTACTAAGAGGCACTCCCTATTGAAGGCACCCGATTTGCGGAAGCCGTGGCAAAAAACCTCTATAGGGAGTGGTGTCGTGCTTGGTATATTTCATTTGATATGGGGAAAATACCTAGATGGCAATGTCTGATACTTTATATGGTTTGATATGTATATAATTGTTACTATATACGAATAATATTGAAGTGTTTGTGTGTTTCTTGTATTAAAATACGAGAACAAATGACTACTAAGAGGCACTCCCTATTGAAGGCACCCGATTTGCGGAAGCCGTGGCAAAAAACCTCTATAGGGAGTGGTGTCGTGCTTGGTATATTTCATATGATGAACAATTTAAAATTTGTCCTTACATATGATATGGGGAAAATACCTAGATGGCAATGTCTGATACTTTATATGGTTTGATATGTATATAATTGTTACTATATACGAATAATATTGAAGTGTTTGTGTGTTTCTTGTATTAAAATACGAGAACAAATGACTGGTAAGAGGCACTCTCGATTGTAATCACCCGATTTGCGGAAGCCGTGGCAAAAAACCTCTATAGGGAGTGGTGTCGTGCTTGGTATATTTCATATGATGAACAATTTAAAATTTGTCCTTACATATGATATGGGGAAAATACCTAGATGGCAATGTCTGATACTTTATATGGTTTGATATGTATATAATTGTTACTATATACGAATAATATTGAAGTGTTTGTGTGTTTCTTGTATTAAAATACGAGAACAAATGACTACTAAGAGGCACTCCCTATTGAAGGCACCCGATTTGCGGAAGCCGTGGCAAAAAACCTCTATAGGGAGTGGTGTCGTGCTTGGTATATTTCATATGATGAACAATTTAAAATTTGTCCTTACATATGATATGGGGAAAATACCTAGATGGCAATGTCTGATACTTTATTTGGTTGGATATGTATATAATTGTTACTATATATGAATAATATTGAAGTGTTTGTGTGTTTCTTGTATTAAAATACGAGAACAAATGACTGGTAAGATGCACTCTCGATTGTAATCACCCGATTTGCGGAAGCCGTGGCAAAAAACCTCTATAGGGAGTGGTGTCGTGCTTGGTATATTTCATATGATGAACAATTTAAAATTTGTCCTTACATATGATATGGGGAAAATACCTAGCCGGTAATGTCTGATACTTTATTTGTTTGGATATGTGTATAGTTGTTACTATATACGAATAATATTGAAGTGTTTGTGTGTTTCTTGTATTAAAATACGACAACAAATGACTACTAAGAGGCACTCCCTATTGAAGGCACCCGATTTGCGGAAGCCGTGGCAAAAAACCTCTATAGGGAGTGGTGTCGTGCTTGGTATATTTCATATGATGAAGAATTTAAAATTTGTCCTTACATATGATATGGGGAAAATACCTAGCCGGTAATGTCTGATACTTTATTTGGTTGGATATGTATATAATTGTTACTATATACGAATAATATTGAAGTGTTTGCGTGTTTCTTTTGTTAAAATACGAGAACAAATGACTACTAAGAGGCACTCCCTATTGAAGGCACCCGATTTGCGGAAGCCGTGGCAAAAAACCTCTATAGGGAGTGGTGTCGTGCTTGGTATATTTCATATGATGAACAATTTAAAATTTGTCCTTACATATGATATGGGGAAAATACCTAGATGGCAATGTCTGATACTTTATATGGTTTGATATGTATATAATTGTTACTATATACGAATAATATTGAAGTGTTTGTGTGTTTCTTGTATTAAAATACGAGAACAAATGACTGTTAAGGGGCACTCTCGATTGTAATCACCCGATTTGCAGAAGCCGTGGCAGAAAACCTCTATAGGGAGTGGTGTCGTGCTTGGTATATTTCATATGATGAACAATTTAAAATTTGTCCTTACATATGATATGGGGAAAATACCTAGATGGCAATGTCTGATACTTTATAGACGATAACGTTTATAGGGAGTGATGTCGTGCTTGGTATATTTCATATGATGAAAAATTTAAAATTTGTCTTTGCATATGATATGGGGAACATACCTAGCCGGCAATGTCTGATACTTTATTTGGTTGGATATGTGTATAGTTGTTACTATATACGAATAATATTGAAGTGTTTGTGTGTTTCTTGTATTAAAATACGAGAACAAATGACTGGTAAGAGGCACTCTCGATTGTAATCACCCGATTTGCGGAAGCCGTGGCAGAAAACCTTTATAGGGAGTGGTGTCGTGCTTGGTATATTTCATATGATGAACAATTTAAAATTTGTCCTTACATATGATATGGGGAAAATACCTAGATGGCAATGTCTGATACTTTATATGGTTTAAT
>NW_022996738.1:0-2449 GCF_900245975.1 Drosophila guanche | reverse complement strand
CAACATTTTTGAATTTCAAAGCTTTAGCCAGACGGTAGGCCAAAACCACAAACAGTTTGGATCCATTTTATAGCAGTAGCAAACAACTTTTCAGATAATCAAAGTTTTTTGCAACCAGATCTAAGATACTTAAGTTATGTGAAAAAACAAACCGCAACCTCTGACAAAACCTTAAACAAAAAAGAACAAACTTTGAAACTTCTTAATAAAAAAGTTCTGCCATAGAAAGTAAACCCGACTGTTCACGAGTTTTTTAAGTCAACATTTAGTAAAAAATACCTTACAAAGTTTTTGCAACCAGATCTAAGATACTTAAGTTATGTGAAAAAACAAACCGCTACTTCTAAAAAACCTTAAACAAAAAGTACAAACTTTGAAAATTCTTAAAAGAAAAGTTCTGGTATTTAAAATAAACCCCACTTTTTCCGAGTTTTTAAAGTCAAAATTTCGTAAAAAATACCTAACAAAAATAAACATTTTTGTATTTCAAAGCTTTACCCAGACGGTTGGCCAAAACCACAAACAGTTTGGATCCATTTTATAGCAGTGGCAAATAACTTTTCAGATAATCAAAGTTCTTTGCAACCAGATCTAAGATACTTGAGTTATGTGAAAAAACAAACCGCAACCTCTAAAAAAACCTTAAACAAAAATTACATCTTTAATAAGTTCTTAAAAAACAAGTTCTGCCATAGAAAATAAACCCGACTCTACCCGAGTTTTTAAAGTCAAAATTTCGTACAAAATACCTCACAAAAATCAACAGTTTTGCATTTCAATGCTTTACCCAGAAGGTAGGCCAAAACCACACAGAGTTTGGATCCACTATATAGCTCTATCAATCAACTTTTCAGATAATCAAATTTCTTTACAACCAAAACTAAGATACTCAAGTTATGTGAAAAAACAAACCGCAACCTCTGAAAAGACCTTAAACAAAAATGGACAAACTTTGAAACTTCTTAAAAAAAAAGTTGTGACATAGAAAACTAACCCGACTTTTCACGAATTTGTAAAGTCAAAATGTCGTAAAAAATACCTTACAAAAATCCACATTTTTGCATTTCAAAGCTTTACCCAGACGGTAGGCCAAAACCACACAGAGTTTGGATCCACTTTATAGCAGTATCAATCAACTTTTCAGATAATCAAAGTTCTTTACAACCAGATATAAGATACTAAAGTTATGTGAAAAACAAACCGCAACCTCTGAAAAAACCTTAAACAAAATATTACTTTCTTAATAAATTCTTAAAAAAAAGTTCTGCCAAAGAAAATAAACCCGACTGTTCCTGAGTTTTTAAAGTCAAAATTTCGTAAAAAATACCTCCCCACAATTAACATTTTTGCATTTCAAAGCTTTACCCAGACGGTAGGCCAAAACCACAAACAGTTTGGATCCATTTTATAGCAGTAGCAAACAACTTTTCAGATAATCAAAGCTTTTTGCAACCAGATCTAAGATACTTAAGTTATGTGAAAAAACAAACCGCAACCTCTGAAAAAAACTTAAACTAAAAATTACGTCTTTAATAAGTTCTTAAAAAACAAGTTCTGCCTTAGAAAATAAACCCGACTTTTCCCGAATTTTTAAAGTCAAAATTTCGTACAAAATACCTCACAAAAATCCACAATTTTGCATTTCAATGCTTTACCCAGACGGTAGGCCAAAACCACACACTGTTTGGATCCACTATATAGCCCTATCAATCAACTTTTCAGATAATCAAATTTCTTTACAACCAAAACTAAGATACTTAAGTTATGTGAAAAAACAAACCGCTACTTCTAAAAAAACCTTATACAAAATATTACAAACTTTTGAAATTCTTAAAAGAAAATTTCTGCCAAAGAAAATAAACCCGACTCTTCCTGAGTTTTTAAAGTCAAAATTTCGTAAAAAATACCTCACAAAAATCAACATTTTTGAATTTCAAAGCTTTAGCCAGACGGTAGGCCAAAACCACAAACAGTTTGGATCCATTTTATAGCAGTAGCAAACAACTTTTCAGATAATCAAAGTTTTTTGCAACCAGATCTAAGATACTTAAGTTATGTGAAAAAACAAACCGCTACTTCTAAAAAAACCTTAAACAAAAAGTACAAACTTTTAAAATTCTTAATAGAAAAGTTCTTGCATAGAAAATAAACCCGACTCTTCCCGAGTTTTTAAAGTCAAAATTTCGTACAAAATACCTTACAAAAATCAACATTTTTGCATTTCAAAGCTTTACCCAGACGGTAGTCCAAAACCACACAGAGTTTGGATCCATTTTATAGCAGTATCAATCAACTCTTCAGATAATCAAAGTTCTTTACAACCAGATCTAAGATACTTAAGTTATGGGAAAAACAAACCGCAACCTCTGAAAAAAACGTAAACTAAAAATAACATCTTTAATAATTTCTTAAAAAACAAGTTCTGCCATAGAAAATAAACCCGACTTTT
>NW_022996737.1:0-2452 GCF_900245975.1 Drosophila guanche | reverse complement strand
ATCAACATTTTTGCATTTCAAAGCTTTACCCAGACGGTAGGCCAAAATCACACAGAGTTTGGATCCATTTTATAGCATAATCAATCAACTTTTCTGATAATCAAAGTTTTTTGCAACCAGATCTTAGATACTTAAGTTATGTGAAAAAACAAACCGCAACCTCTGAAAAAACCTTAAACTAAAAATTACAAAAATGCTGGTTCTTAAAAATCAAGTTCTGGCATAGAAAATAAAACCGAATTCTCCCGAGTTTTTAAAGTCAAAATTTCGAAAAAAAATCTCACAACAATCGACATTTTTGCATTTCAAAGCTTTACCCAGACGGTCGGCCAAAACCACAAACAGTTTGGATCCATTTTATAGCAGTATCAATCAACTTTTCAGATAATCAAAGTTTTTTACAACCAAAATTAAGATACTTAAGTTATGTGAAAAAACAAACCGCAACCTCTGAAAACCCGAGTTTTTAAAGTCAAAATTTCGTACAAAATACCTCACAAAAATCAACATTTTTGCATTTTGAAGCTTTACTCAGACGGTAGGCCAAAACCACAAAGAGTTTGGATCCATTTTATAGCAGAATCAATCAACTTTTCTGATAATCAAAGTTTTTTGCAACCAGATCTAAGATACTTAAGTTATGTAAAAAAACAAACCGCAACCTCTGAAAAACCTTAAACTAAAAATTACATCCTTAATAAGTTCCTAAAAAACAAGTTCTGCCATAGAAAATAAACCCGACTTTTCCCGAGTTTTTAAAGTAAAAATATCGAAAAAAAAATATCTCACATCAATCGACATTTTTGCATTTCAAAGCTTTACCCAGACGTTAGGCCAAAACCACTAACAGTTTGGATCCATTTTATAGCAGTATCAATCAAATTTTCAGATAATCCAAGTTTTTTACAACCATAATTAAGATACTTAAGTTATGTGAAAAAACAAACCGCAACCTCTGAAAAAACCTTAAACTTAAAATAACTTCCTTAATAAGTTCTTAAAAAACAAGTTCTGCCTTAGAAAATAAACCAGAGCTTTTAAAGTCAAAATTTCGTACAAAATACCTCACAAAAATCAACATTTTTGCATTTTGAAGCTTTACCCAGACGGTAGGCCAAAACCACAAAGAGTTCGGATCCATTTTATAGCAGAATCAATCAACTTTTCTGATAATCAAAGTTTTTTGCAACCAGATCTAAGATACTTAAGTTATGTAAAAAAACAAACCGCAACCTCTGAAAAAACCTTAAACTAAAAATTACATCCTTAATAAGTTCTTAAAAAACAAGTTCTGCCATAGAAAATAAAACCGACTTTTCCCAAGTTTTTAAAGCCAAAATTTCGTAGAAAATACCTCATAAAAATCAACATTTTTGCATTTAAAAGCTTTACCCAGACGGTAGGCCAAAATCACACAGAGTTTGGATCCATTTTATAGCATAATCAATCAACTTTTCTGATAATCAAAGTTTTTTGCAACCAGATCTTAGATACTTAAGTTATGTGAAAAAACAAACCGCAACCTCTGAAAAAACCTTAAACTAAAAATTACAAAAATGCTAGGTCTTAAAAATCAAGTTCTGGCATAGAAAATAAAACCGACTTCTCCCGAGTTTTTAAAGTCAAAATTTCGAAACAAAATCTCACAACAATCGACATTTTTGCATTTCAAAGCTTTTCCCAGACGGTAGGCCAAAACCACAAACAGTTTGGATCCATTTTATAGCAGTATCAATCAACTTTTCAGATAATCAAAGTTTTTTACAGCCAAAATTAAGATACTTAAGTTATGTGAAAAAACAAACCGCATCCTCTGAAAACCCGAGTTTTTAAAGTCAAAATTTAGTACAAAATACCTCACAAAAATCAACATTTTTGCATTTTGAAGCTTTACCCAGACGGTAGGCCAAAACCACAAAGAGTTTGGATCCATTTTATAGCAGAATCAATCAAATTTTCTGATAATCAAATTTTTTTGCAACCAGATCTAAGATACTTAAGTTATGTAAAAAACAAACCGCAACCTCTGAAAAAACCTTAAACTAAAAATTACATCCTTAATAAGTTCCTAAAAAACAAGTTCTGCCATAGAAAATAAACCCGACTTTTCCCGAGTTTTTAAAGTAAAAATATCGAAAAAAAATATCTCACATCAATCAACATTTTTGCATTTCAAAGCTTTACCCAGACGGTAGGCCAAAACCACACAGAGTTTGGATCCAGTTTATGACAGAATCAATCAACTTTTTAGATAATCAAAGTTTTTACAACCAAAACCAACATACTTAAGTTATGTGAGAAAACCAACCGCAACCTCTGAAAAAACCTTAAACTTAAAATAACTTCCTTAATAAGTTCTTAAAAAACAAGTTCTGCCTTAGAAAATAAACCCGAGTTTTTAAAGTCAAAATTTCGTACAAAATACCTCACAAAAATCAACATTTTTGCATTT
>NW_022996736.1:0-2453 GCF_900245975.1 Drosophila guanche | reverse complement strand
GTTCTGCCATAGAAAATAAAACCGACTTTTCCCAAGTTTTTAAAGTCAAATTTTCGAACAAAATACCTCACAAAAATCAACATTTTTGCATTTCAAAGCTTTACCCAGACGGTAGGCCAAAACCACACAGAGTTTGGATCCATTTTATAGCAGAATCAATCAACTTTTCAGATAATCAAAGTTTTTTGCAACCAGATCTTAGATACTTAAGTTATGTGAAAAAACAAACCGCAACCTCTGAAAAAACCTTAAGCTTAAAATAACTTCCTTAATAAGTTCTTAAAAAACAAGTTCTGCCATAGAAAATAAACCCGAGTTTTCAAAGTCAAAATTTCGTACAAAATACATCTAAAAAATCAACATTTTTGCTTTTCAAAGCTTTACTTAGACGG
The DNA here is from genome assembly GCF_900245975.1 of Drosophila guanche. NCBI lineage: Eukaryota > Metazoa > Arthropoda > Insecta > Diptera > Drosophilidae > Drosophila > Drosophila guanche. Next base: position 2,061 of record NW_022996736.1, on the reverse strand, counting down.
TAGGCCAAAACCACACAGAGGTTGGATCCATTTTATAGCAGTAGCAATCAACTTTTCAGATAATTAAAGTTTTTTACAACCAAAATTAGGATACTTAAGTTATGTGAAAAAACAAACCGCAACCTCTGAAAAAACCTTAAAATTAAAACTACTTCCTTAATAAGTTCTTAAAAAACAAGTTCTGCCATAGAAAAAAAACACGAGTTTTTAAAGTCCAAATTTCGTACAAAATACCTCACAAAAATCAACATTTTTGCATTTTAAAGCTTTACCCAGACGCTAGGCCAAAACCACACAGAGTTTGGATCCATTTTAAAGCAGTATCAATCAACTTTTCAGATAATCAAAGTTTTTTGCAACCAGATCTAAGATACTTAAGTTATGTGAAAAAACAAACCGCAACCTCTGAAAAAACCTCAAACTTAAAATTACTTCCTTAATAAGTTCTTAAAAAACAAGTTCTGCCATAGAAAATAAAACCGACTTTTTCCAAGTTTTTAAAGTCAAATTTTCGAACAAAATACCTCACAAAAATCAACATTTTTGCATTTCAAAGCTTTACCCAGACGGTAGGCCAAAACCACACAGAGTTTGGATCCATTTTATAGCAGAATCAATCAACATTTCTGATAATCAAAGTTTTTTGCAACCAGATCCAAGATACTTAAGTTATGTGAAAAAACAAACCGCAACATCTGAATAAACCTTAAACATAAAATTACTTCCTTAATAAGTTCTTAAACAACAACTTCTGCCATAGAAAATAAAACCGAGTTTTCAAAGTCAAAATTTCGTACAAAATACATCACAAAAATCAACATTTTTCCATTTCAAAGCTTTACTTAGACGGTAGGCCAAAACCACACAGAGTTTGGATCCATTTTATGACAGAATCAATCAACTTTTGAGATAATCAAAGTTTTTTGCAACCACATCTAAGATACTTAAGTTATGTGAAAAAACAAACCGCAACCTCTGAAAAAACCTTAAACTTAAAATAACTTCCTTAATAAGTTCTTAAAAAACAAGTTCTGCCATAGAAAATAAACCCGAGTTTTCAAAGTCAAAATTTCGTACAAAATACATCACAAAAATCAACATTTTTGCTTTTCATTGCTTTACTTAGACGGTAGGCCAAAACCACACAGAGTTTGGATCCATTTTATAGCAGAATCAATCAACTTTTCTGATAATCAAAGTTTTTTGCAACCAGATCTAAGATACTTAAGTTATGTGAAAAAACAAACCGCAACCTCTGAAAAAACCTTAAACTTAAAATAACTTCCTTAATAAGTTCTTAAAAAACAAGTTCTGCCATAGAAAATAAACCCGAGTTTTCAAAGTCAAAATTTCGTACAAAATACATCACAAAAATCAACATTTTTGCTTTTTATAGCTTTACTTAGACGGTAGGCCAAAACCACACAGAGTTTGGATCCATTTTATGACAGAATCAATCAACTTTTCAGATAATCAAAGTTTTTTGCAACCACATCTAAGATACTTAAGTTATGTGAAAAAACAAACCGCAACCTCTGAAAAAATCGTAATCTTAAAATAACTTCCTTAATAAGTTCTTAAAAAACAAGTTCTGGCATAGAAAATAAACCCGACTTTTCCTGAGTTTTTAAAGAAAAAATTTCGAAAAAAAAGTCTCACAACAGTCCACATTTTTGCATTTCAAAGCTTTTCCGAGACTGTAGGCAAAACCACACAGAGTTTGGATCCATTTTATAGCAGTATCAATCAACTTTTCAGATAATCAAAGTTTTTTGCAACCGGATCTAAGATACTTCAGTTATGTAAAAAAACAAACCGCAACCTTTGAAGAAACCTTAAACTAAAAATTACATCCCTAATAGGTTCCTAAAAAACAAGTTCTGCTATAGAAAATAAACCCGACTTTTCCCGAGTTTTTAAAGTAAAAATTTCGAAAAAAAAATCTCACATCAGTCAACATTTTTGCATTTCGAAGCTTTACCCAGACGGTAAGCCAAAACCACACAGTTTTGATCCATTTTATAGCAGTATCAAACAACTTTTCAGATAATCAAAGATTTT
>NW_022996735.1:0-2458 GCF_900245975.1 Drosophila guanche | reverse complement strand
TCTGAAAAGTTGATTGATACTGCTATAAAATGGATATACACTCTGTGTGGTTTTGGCGTACCGTCTGGGTAAAGCTTTGAAATGCAAAAATGTTGATTTTTGTGAGGTATTTTTAACGAGGTTTTACTTTCAAAACTCGGGAAAAGTCGGGTTTATTTTCTATGGCAGAACTTGTTTTTTAAGAACTTATTAAGGAAGTCATTTTTAGTTTAAGGGTTTTTCAGAGGTTGCGGTGTGTTTTTTCACATAACTTAAGTATCTTAATTCTGGTTGTAAAAATTTTGATTGTCTGAAAAGTTGATTGATTCTGCAATAAAATGAATCCAAATTTTTGTGGTTGTATCCTACCGTCTCGTAAAAGCTTTGAAATGCAAAAATGTTGATTGTTGTGAGATTTTTTGTTTTCGAAATTTTTACTTTAAAAACTCGGGAAAAGTCGGGTTTATTTTCTATGGCAGAACTTGTTTTTTAAGAACTTATTAAAGATGTTATTTTTAGTGAAGGGTTATTTCAGAGGTTGCGGTTTGTTTTTTCAAATAACTTAAGTATCTTAGATCTGATTGCAAAAATCTTTGATTATCTGAAAAGTTGATTGATTCTGCTATAAAATGGATCCAAACTATGTGTGGTTTTGGCCTACCGTCTGGGTAAAGCTTTGAAATGCAAAAATGTTGATTGTTGTGAGATTTTTTGATTTCGAAATTTTTACTTTAAAAACTCGGGAAAAGTCGGGTTTATTTTCTGTGGCAGAACTTGTTTTTTAAGAACTAGCAATTTTGTATGTTTTTGTTTAAGGTTTTTTCAGAGGTTGCGGTTTGTTTTTTCACATAACTTAAGTATCTTAGATCTGATTTCAAAACACTTTTATTATCTGAAAAGTTTATTGATTCTGCTATAAAATGGATCCAAACTCTGTGTGGTTTTGGCTTACCGTCTGGGTAAAGCTTTGAAATGCAAAAATGTTGGTTTTTTGTGAGGTATTTTTAACGAATTTTTGAGTTTAAAAACTCGGGAAAAGTCGGGTTTAATTTCTGTGGCAGAACTTGTTTTTTAAGAACTTATTAAGGAAGTAATTTTTAGTTTAAGGTTTTTTCAGAGGTTGCGGTTTGTTTTTTTTACATAACTTAAGTATCTTAGATCTGATTGCGAAAAACTTTGATTATCTGAAAAGTTGATTGATTCTGCTATAAAATGGATCCAAACTCTGTGTGGTTTTGGGTAAAGCTTTGAAATGCAAAATTGTTGATTTTTGTGAGGTATTTTTTACGAATTTTTGACTTTAAAAACTCGGGAAAAGTCGGGTTTATTTTCTATGCCAGAACTTGTTTTTTAAGAACTTATTAAGGAAGAAATTTTTAGATTAATTTTTTTTCAGAGGTTGCGGTTTGTTTTTTTCACATAACTCAAGTATCTTAGATCTGGCTGCAAAAAACTTTGATTATCTGAAAAGTTGACTAATACTGCTATAAAATGGATCCAAACTATGTGTGGTTTTGGCCTACCGTCTGGGTAAAGCTTTGAAATGCAAAAATGTTGATTGTTGTGAGATTTTTTGTTTTCGAAATTTTCACTTTAAAAACTCGCGAAAAGTCGGGTTTATTTTCTATGGCAGAACTTGTTTTTTAAGAACTTATTAAGGAAATAACTTTTAGTTTACGGCTTTTTCAGAGGTTGCGGTTTGTTTTTTCACATAACTTAAGTATCTTAATTCAGGTTGTAAAAAATATTGATTATCTGAAAAGTTGATTGATTCTGCTATAAAATGGATCCAAACTATGTGTGGTTTTGGCCTACCGTCTGGGTAAAGCTTTGAAATGCAAAAATGTTGATTGTTGTGAGATTTTTTGTTTTCGAAATTTTTATTTTCAAAACTCGGGAAAAGTCGGGTTTATTTTCTATGGCAGAACTTGTTTTTTAAGAACTTATTAAGGAAGTCATTTTTAGTTTAAGGTTTTTTCAGAAGTTGCGGTTTGTTTTTTCACATATCTTAAGTATCTTAATTTTGGTTGTAAAAAACTTTGATTATCTGAAAAGTTGATTGATTCTGCTATAAAATGGATCCAAACTCTGTGTGGTTTTGGCTTACCGTCTGGGTAAAGCTTTGAAATGCAAAAATGTTGGTTTTTTGTGAGGTATTTTTAACGAATTTTTGAGTTTAAAAACTCGGGAAAAGTCGGGTTTAATTTCTGTGGCAGAACTTGTTTTTTAAGAACTTATTAAGGAAGTCATTTTTAGTTTAAGGTTTTTTCAGAGGTTGCGGTTTGTTTTTTCACATAACATAAGTATCTTAGATCTGGTTGCAAAAAACTTTGATTATCTGAAAGTCGTGTTTATTTTCTATTTCAGAAATTGTTTTTTAAAAACTTATTAAGAATGTAATTTTAAGTTTAAGGTTTTTTCAGAGGTAGCGATTTGTTTTTTCACAAAAACTAACTGCAAAAAACTTTGATTATCTGAA
>NW_022996734.1:0-2460 GCF_900245975.1 Drosophila guanche | reverse complement strand
CAGACGGTAGGCCAAAACCACACAGAGTTTGGATCCATTTTATAGCAGTATCAATCAACTTTTCAGATAATCAAAGTTTTTTACAACCAAAATTAAGATACTTAAGTTATGTGAAAAAACAAACCGCAACCTCTGAAAAAACCTTAAACTAAAAATTACATCCTTAATAAGTTCCTAAAAAACAAGTTTTGCCATAGAAAATAAACCCGACTTTTCCCGAGTTTTTAAAGTAAAAATATCGAAAAAAAAAAATTTCACATCAATCAACATTTTTGCATTTGAAAGCTTTATCCAGACGGTAGGCAAAAACCACACAGTTTGGTTCCATTTTATAGCAGTATCAATCAACTTGTCAGATATTCAAAGTTTTTTACAACCAAAATTAAGATACTTAAGTTAAGTGAAAAAACAAACCGCAACCTCTGAAAAAAACCTTAAACTAAAAATTACAAAATTACTAGTTCTTAAAAAACAAGTTCTGCCATAGAAAATAAAACCGACTTTTCCCGAGTTTTTAAAGTCAAAATTTCGAAAAAAAAAATCTCACAACAATCAACAATTCTGCATTTCAAAGCTTTACCCAGACGGTAGGCCAAAACCACACAGATTGGATCCATTTTATAGCAGTATCAATCAACTTTTCAGATAATCAAAGTTTTTTACAACCAGATCTAAGATACTTAAGCTATGTGAAAAAACAAATCGCTACCTCTGAAAAAACCTTAAACTTAAAATTACATCCTTAATAAGTTCTTAAAAAACAATTTCTGAAATAGAAAATAAACCCTACTTTTCCCGAGTTTTTAAAGTCAAAATTTCGATAATAAAAATCTCACAACAATCAACATTTCTGCATTTCAAAGCTTTACCCAGACGGTAGGCCAAAACCACACAGATTGGATCCATTTTATAGCAGTATCAATCAACTTTTCAAGATATTCAAAGTTTTTTACAACGAAAATTAAGATACTTAAGTTATGTGAAAAAACAAACCGCAACCTCTGAAAAAACCTTAAACTAAAAATTACATCCTTAATAAGTTCCTAAAAAACAAGTTTTGCCATAGAAAATAAACCCGACTTTTCCCGAGTTTTTAAAGTAAAAATATCGAAAAAAAAAAATTTCACATCAATCAACATATTTGCATTTGAAAGCTTTATCCAGACGGTAGGCAAAAACCACACAGTTTGGTTCCATTTTATAGCAGTAACAATCAGCTTTTCAGATATTCAAAGTTTTTTACAACCAAAATTAAGATACTTAAGTTATGTGAAAAAACAAACCGCAACCTCTGAAAAAACCTTAAACTAAAAATTACAAAATTACTAGTTCTTAAAAAACAAGTTGTGCCATAGAAAATAAACCCGACTTTTCCTGAGTTTTTAAAGTAAACATTTCGAAAACAAAAAATCTCACAACAATCAACATTTTTGCATTTCAAAGCTTTACCCAGACGGTAGGCCAAAACCACACAGAGTTTGGATCCATTTTATAGCAGTATCAATCAACTTTTCAGATAATCAAAATTTTTTACAACCAAAATTAAGATACTTAATTTATGTGAAAAAACAAACCGCAACCTCTGAAAAAACCTTAAACTAAAAATTACATCCTTAATAAGTTCCTAAAAAACAAGTTTTGCCATAGAAAATAAACCCGACTTTTCCCGAGTTTTTAAAGTAAAAATAGCGAAAAAAAAATTTTTCACATCAATCAACATTTTTGCATTTGAAAGCTTTATCCAGACGGTAGGCCAAAACCACACAGAGTTTGGATCCATTTTATAGCAGTATCAATCAACTTTTCAGATAATCAAAGTTTTTTACAACCAAAATTAAGATACTTAAGTTATGTGAAAAAACAAACCGCAACCTCTGAAAAAGCCGTAAACTAAAAGTTACTTCCTTAATAAGTTCTTAAAAAACAAGTTCTGCCATAAAAAATAAACCCGACTTTTCCCGAGTTTTTAAATTAAAAATTTCGAAAACAAAAAATCTCACAACAATCAACATTTTTGCATTTCAATGCTTTACCCAGACGGTAGGCCAAACCCACACAGAATTTGGATCCATTTTATAGCAGAATCAATCAACTTTTCAGATAATCAAAGTTTTTGCAACCAGATCTAAGATACTTGAGTTATGTGAAAAAAACAAACCGCAACCTCTGAAAAAACCTTAAACTAAAAATTACTTCCTTAATAAGTTCTTAAAAAACAAGTTCTGCCACAGAAATTAAACCCGACTTTTCCCGAGTTTTTAAAGTCAAAAATTCGTACAAAATACCTCACAAAAATAAACATTTTTGCATTTCAAAGATTTACCCAATTGGTAGGCCAAAACCACACAGAATTTGGATCCATTTTATAGCAGTATCAATCAACTTTTCAGATAATCAAAGTTTTTTACAACCAAAATTAAGATACTTAAGATATGTGAAAAAACAAACCGCAACCTCTGA
>NW_022996733.1:0-2463 GCF_900245975.1 Drosophila guanche | reverse complement strand
GTAAAAAACTTTAATTATTTGAAAAGTTGATTGATACTGCTATGAAATGGATCCAAACTCTGTGTGGTTTTGGCCTACCGTCTCGGTTAAGCTTTGAAATGCAAAAATGCTTATTGTTGTGAGATTTTTTGTTTTCGAAATTTTTACTTTAAAAACTCGAGAAAAGTCGGGTTTATTTTCTATGGCAGAACTTTTTTTTAAGAACTTATTAAAGATGTCATTTTTAGTTTAAGGTTTTTTTTAGAGGTTGCTGTTTGTTTTTTTTTCATAACTTAATTATTTTTGATCTGGTTGCAAAAAACTTTGATTATCTGAAAAGTTGATTGATACTGCTATAAAATGGATCCAAACTCTGTGTGGTTTTGGCCTACCGTCTCGGTAAAGCTTTGTAATGCAAAATTGTTAATTGTTGTGAGATTTTTGTTTTCCAAATTTTGACTTTAAAAACTCGGGAAAAGTCGGGTTTATTTTCTATGGCAGAACTTTTTTTTAAGAACTGATTAAGGAAGTAATTTTTAGTTTAAGGTTTTTTCTTTAGAGGTTGCGGTTTTTTTTTTCATATTTTAAGTATCTTTGATCTAGTAGCAAAAAACTTTGATTATCTGAAAAGTTGATTGATTCTGCTTTAAAATGAATCCAAACTCTGTGTGGTTTTGGCCTACCGTCGCGGTTAAGCTTTGAAATGCAAAAATGCTTATTGCTGTGAGATTTTTTTTTCTCCAAATTTTGACTTTAAAACTCGGGAAAAGTCGGGTTTATTTTCTATGGCAGAACTTGTTTTTTAAGAACTTATTAAGGAAGTACTTTTAAGTTTCAGGTTTTTTCTGAGGTTGCGGTTTGTTTTTTCACATAACTTAAGTATCTTAATTGTGGTTGTAAAAAACTTTCATTATCTGAAAATTTGATTGATACTTCTATAAAATGGATCCAAACTCTGTGTGGTTTTGGCGTACCGCCTGGGTAAGGATTTGACATGCAAAAATGTTGATTGTTGTGATATATTTTTTTTTTCGAAATTTTTACTTTAAAAACTCGGGAAAAGTCGGGTCTATTTTCTATGGCGGAACTTCTTTTTTTTTAGGAACTTATTAATGATGTAATTTTTAGTTTAAGGTTTTTTTAGAGGTTGCGGTTTGTTTATCTTAATTTTGGTTGTAAAAAACTTTGATTATTTGAAAAGTTGATTGATACTGCTATAAAATGGATCTAAACTGTTTGTGGAGTTGGCCTACCGCCTGGGTAAGGATTTGAAATGCAAAAATTTTGATTGATGTGAGATTTTTTTTTCGATATTCTTACTTTAAAAACTCGGGAAATGTCGGGTTTATTTTCTATGGCAGAACTTGTTTTTTAGGAACTTATTAAGGATGTCATTTTTAGTTTAAGGTTTTTTCAGAGGTTGCGTTTTGTTTTTTCAAATAACTTAAATATCTTAATTTTGGTTGTAAAAAACTTTAATTATCTGAAAAGTTGATTGATTCTGCTATAAAATGGATCCAAACTCTGTGTGGTTTTGGCCTACCGTCTCGGTTAAGCTTTGAAATGCAAAAATGCTTATTGTTGTGAGATTTTTTTTTTGTTGCGAAATTTTGACTTTAAAAACTCGGGAAAAGTCAGTTTTATCTTCTATGGCAGAACTTGTTTTTTAAGAACTTTAAATTTTTTTATTTTTAGTTTAAGGTTTTTTTAGAGGTTGCGTTTTGTTTTTTCACATAACTTAAATATCTTACTTTTGGTTGTAAAAAACTTTAATTATCTGAAAAGTTGATTGATACTGCTATAAAATGGATCCAAACACAGTGTGGTTTTGGCCTACCGTCTGGGTAAAGCTTTGTAATGCAAAATTGTTGATTGTTGTGAGATTTTTTTTGTTTTTTTTTCGAAATTTTTACTTTAAAAGCTCGGGAAAAGTCGCTTTTATTTTCTATGGCAGATCTTGTTTTTTAAGAACTAGCAATTTTGTAATTTTTAGTTTAAGGTTTTTTTAGAGGTTGCGGTTTGTTTTTTCACATAACTTAAGTATCTTAATTGTGGTTGTAAAAAAACTTTCATTATCTGAAAAGTTGATTCATACTGCTAGAAAATGGATCCAAACACAGTGTGGTTTTGGCCTACCGTCTGGGTAAAGCTTTGTAATGAAAAATTGTTGATTGTTGTGAGATTTTTTTTTCCAAATTTTGACTTTAAAAACTCGGGAAAAGTCGGGTTTATTTTCTATGGCAGAACTTGTTTTTTTAGGAACTTATTAATGATCTAATTTTTAGTTTAAGGTTTTTTCAGAGGTTGCGGTTTGTTTTTTCACATAACTTAAGTATCTTAATTTTGGTTGTACAAATCTTTGATTATCTGAAAAGTTGATTGATACTGCTATAAAATGGATCCAAACTCTGTGTGGTTTTGGCCTACCGTCTGGGTAAAGCTTTGTAATGCAAAATTGTTGATTGTTGTGAGATTTTTTTTTCC
>NW_022996732.1:0-2463 GCF_900245975.1 Drosophila guanche | reverse complement strand
TTTATCTGCATCAATCAGATTTTCAGACAATGATAGTTCTTTACAACCAGATCTAAGATACTTAAGTTATGTGAACTAAAAATTAAAAAATTACTAGTTCTTAGAAAACAAGTTCTGCCATAGAAAATAAACATGACTTTTCCCGAGTTTTTAAAGTCAAAATTTCGTAAAAAATACCTTACAAAAATCAACAATATTGCATTTCTAAGGTGTATATTTCCCAGACGGTAAGGCCAAACCACAAACTGTTTGGATTCACTTGATAGCAGTATCAATCACCTTTTCAGATAATCAAAGTTTGTTACAACCTAAATTAAGATACTTAACTTATGTGAAAAAACAAACCACAACCTCTGAAAAAAACCTTAAACTTAAAATTACTTCCTTAATAAGTTCTTAAAAAACAAGTTCTGCCATAGAAAATAAAACCGACTTTTCCAGAGTTTTAAAGTCAAAATTTCTAAGAAAAAAAATCTCACAACAATCCACATTTTTTCATTTCAAAGCTTTTCTGAGACGGTAGGCCAAAACCACACAGACTTTGGATCCATTTGATAGCAGTATCAATCAACTTTTCAGATAATCAAAGTTTTGTACATCCAAAATTAAGATACTTAATTTATGTGAGAAAACAAACCGCAACTTATAAAAAAAGTAAAAATATCGAAAAAAAAAAAATCTCACAACCTCACCACAACCAAAATCTCATTTTATACCAGTAGCAATCAACTTTTCAGATAATCAAAGTTTTTTAAAACCAAAATTAAGATACTTAAGAGTTTGTGAGAAAACAAACCGCAACCTCTGAAAAAAACCTTAAACTTAAAATTACTTCCTTAATATGTTCCTAAAAAACAAGTTCTGCCATAGAAAATAAACCCGAATTTTCCCGAGTTTTTAAAGTAAAAATATGGAAAAAAAATACCTCATATCAATCAACATTTTTGCATTTCAAAGCTTTACCCAGACGGTAGGCCAAAACCACACAAAGTTTGGATCCATTCTATAGCAGAATCTATAAACTTTTCAGATAATCAAAGTTTTTTGCAACCAGATCTAAGATACTTAAGTTATGTGAAAAAACAAACCGCAACCTCTGAAAAAACCTTAAACTTAAAATTACTTTCTTAATAAGTTTCTAAAAAACAAGTTCTGCCATAGAAAATAAACCCGAGTTTTTAAAGCCAAAATTTCGTACAAAATACATCACAAAAATCAACATTTTTGCACTTTAAAGCTTTACCCAGATGGTAGGCCAAAACCACACAGAGTCTGGATCCATTTTATGACAGAATCAATCAACTTTTCAGATAATCAAAGTTTTTTGCAACCAGATCTAAGATACTTAAGTTATGTAAAAAAACAAAACGCAACCTCTGAAAAAACCTTTAACTAAAAATTACAAAATTGCTAGTTCTTAAAAAACAAGTTCTGGCATAGAAAATAAAACCGACTTCTCCCGAGTTTTTAAAGTAAAAATATCGAAAAAAAAATCTCACATCAATCAACATTTTTGCATTTCAAAGCTTTACCCAGACAGTAGGCCAAAACCACACAGAGTTTGGATCCATTTCATAGCAGTATCAATCAACTTTTCAGATAATCAAAGTTTTGTAAAACCAATATTAAGATACTTAAGTTATGTGAAAAAACAAACCGCAACCTCTAAAAAAAACCTTAAACTTAAAATTACTTCCTTAATATGTTCCTAAAAAACAAGTTCTGCCATAGAAAATAAAACCGACTTCTCCCGAGTTTTTAAAGTAAAAATATCGAAAAAAAAATCTCACATCAATCAACATTTTTGCATTTCAAAGCTTTACCCAGACGGTAGGCCAAAACCACACAGAGTTTGGATCNCTGCCATAGAAAATAAAACCGACTTCTCCCGAGTTTTTAAAGTAAAAATATCGAAAAAAAAATCTCACATCAATCAACATTTTTGCATTTCAAAGCTTTACCCAGACGGTTGGCCAAAACCAAACAAAGTTTGGATCCATTTTATAGCAGAATCTATCAACTTTTCAGATAATCAAAGTTTTTTGCAACCAAATCTAAGATAGTTAAGTTATGTGAAAAAACAAACCGCAACCTCTGAAAAAACCTTAAACTTAATATTACTTTTTTAATAAGTTCTTAAAAAACTAATTCTGGCATAGAAAATAAACCCGACTTTTCCCGAGTTTTTAAAATAAAAATTTCGAAAACAAAAAATCTCACAACAAGCAATATTTTTGCATTTCATAGCTTTACCCAGACGGTAAGCCAAAACCACAAACAGTTTGGATGCATTTTATAGCAGTATCAATCAACTTTTCAGCTAATCAAAGTTTTTTACAACCAAAATTAAGATACTTAAGTTATGTGAAAAACAAACCGCAACCTCTGAAAAAACCTTAAACTAAAAATTACTTCCTTAATAAGTTTCTAAAAAACAAGTTCTGCCATAGAAAATAAACCCGA
>NW_022996731.1:0-2463 GCF_900245975.1 Drosophila guanche | reverse complement strand
CAAAGCTTTACCCAGACGGTAGGCCAAAACCACACAGAGTTTGGATCCATTTTATAGCAGAATCAATCAACTTTTCAGATAATCAAAGTTTTTTGCAATCAGATCTAAGATACTTAAGTTATGTGAAAAAACCGCAACCTCTGAAAACCCCTTAAACTAAAAATTACAAAATTGATAGTTTTTAAAAAACAAGTTCTTCCATAGAAAATAAAGCCGACTTTTTCCGAGTTTTTAAAGTCAAAATTTCAAAAAAAAAATCTCACAACAATCCACATTTTTGCATTTCAAAGCTTTACTCAGACGGTAGGCCAAAACCACACAGAGTTTGGATCCATTTTATAGCAGAATCAATCAACTTTTCAGATAATCAAAGTTTTTTGCAATCAGATCTAAGATACTTAAGTTATGTGAAAAAACCGCAACCTCTGAAAACCCCTTAAACTAAAAATTACAAAATTGATAGTTCTTAAAAACCAAGTTCTGCCATAGAAAATAAACCCGACTTTTTCCGAGTTTTTAAAGAAACAATTTCGAAAACAAAAAATCTCACAACAATCAACATTTTTGCATTTCAAAGCTTTACCCAGACGGTAGGCCAAAAACACACAGAGTTTGGATCCATTTTATAGCAGTATCAATCAACTTTTCAGATAATCAAAGTTTTTTACAACCAAAATTAAGAAACTTAAGTTAAATGAAAAAACAAACCGCAACCTCTGAAAAAACCTTAAACTAGAAGTTACTTCCTTAATAAGTTCTTAAAAAACAAGTTCTGCCATAGAAAATAAAGCGGACTTTTTCCGAGTTTTTAAAGTCAAAATTTCGAAAAAAAAAATCTCACAACAATCCACATTTTTGCATTTCAAAGCTTTACCCAGACGGTAGGCCAAAACCACACAGAGTTTGGATCCATTTTATAGTAGAATCAATATGCTTTTCAGATAATTAAAGTTTTTTGCAATCAGATCTAAGATACTTAAGTTATGTGAAAAAACCGCAATCTCTGAAAACCCCTTAAACTAAAAATTACAAAATTGATAGTTCTTAAAAGACAAGTTCTGCCATAGAAAATAAAGGCGTCTTTTCCCGAGTTTTTAAAGTCAAAAATTCGAAGAAAAAAAAAAAAATTTCACAACAATCCACATTTTTGCCTTTCAAAATTTTCCGAGACGGTAGGCCAAAACCACATAGAGTTTGGATCCATTTTATAGCAGTATCAATCAACTATTCAGATAATCAAAGTTTTTTACAACCAAAATTATGATACTTGTTATATGAGAAAACAAACCGCAACCTCTGAAAAAACCTTAAAATAAAAGTTACTTCCTTAATAAGTTCTTAAAAAAAAAGTTCTGCCATAGAAAATAAAGCCGACTTTTTCCGAGTTTTTAAAGTCAAAATTTCGAAAAAAAAATCTCACAACAATCCACATTTTTGCATTTCAAAGCTTTACTCAGACGGTAGGCCAAAACCACACAGAGTTTGGATACATTTTATGGCAGAATCAATCAACTTTTCAGATAATCAAAGTTTTTTGCAATCAGATCTAAGATACTTAAGTTATGTGAAAAACCGCAACCTCTGAAAACCCCTTAAACTAAAAATTACAAAATTGATAGTTCTTAAAAAACAAGTTCTGCCATAGAAAACAAAACCGACTTTTCCCGAGTTTTTAAAGTCAAAAATTCGTAAAAATACCTCACAAAAATCAACATATTTGCAATTCAAAGCTTTACCCAGACGGTAGGCCAAAACCACACAGAGTTTGAATTCATTTTATAGTAGAATCAATCAACTTTTCAGATAATCAAAGTTTTTTGCAATCAGATCTAAGATACTTAAGTTATGTGAAAAAACCGCAACCTCTGAAAACCCCTTAAACTAAAAATTACAAAATTGATAGTTCTTAAAAAACAAGTTCTGCCATAGAAAATATTGCCGACTTTTCCCGAGTTTTTGAAGTCAAAATTTCGAAAAAAAAAATCTCACAACAATCCACATTTTTGCATTTCAAAGCTTTACCCAGACGGTAGACCAAAACCACACAGAGTTTGGATCCATTTTATAGTCGTATCAATCAACTTTTCAGATAATCAAAGTTTTTTGCAACCAGATCTAAGATACTTAAGTTATGTGAAAAAACAAACCGCAACCTCTGAAAAAACCTTAAACTAAGAATTACTTCCTTAATAAGTTATTAAAAAACCACTTCTGCCATAGAAAATAAACCCGACTTTTCCCGAGTTTTTAAAGTCAAAATTTCGAAAAAAAATCTCACAACAATCCACATTTTTGCATTTCAAAGCTTTACTCAGACGGTAGGCCAAAACCACACAGAGTTTGGATCCATTTTATGGCAGAATCAATCAACTTTTCAGATAATCAAAGTTTTTTGCAATCAGATCTAAGATACTTAAGTTATGTGAAAAAACCGCAACCTCTGAAAACCCCTTAAACTAAAAA
>NW_022996730.1:0-2463 GCF_900245975.1 Drosophila guanche | reverse complement strand
TTATTAAGGAAGTAATTTTAAGTTTAAGGTTTTTTCAGAGGTTGCGGTTTGTTTTTTGACATAACCTAAGTATCTAAGATCTGGTTGCATAAAACTATTTTTATCAGAAAAGCTGATTGATACTGCTATAAAATGGATCCAAAATCTGTGTGGCTTTGGCCTACCGTCTGGGTAAAGCTTTGAAATGCAAACATTTTGATTGTTGTGAGATTTTTTTTTTCGAAATTTTTACTTTAAAAACTCGGGAGAAGTCGGTTTTATTTTCTATGGCAGAAATTGTTTTGTAAGAACTTATTAAGGAAGTAATTTTAAGTTTAAGGTTTTTTCAGAGGTTTGCGGTTTGTTTTTTCACATAACTTAAGTATCTTAATTTTGGTTGTAAAAAACTTTGATTATCTGAAAAGTTGATTGATACTGCTATAAAATGGATCCAAACTGTTTGTGGTTTTGGCCTACCGTCTCGGAAAAGCTTTGAAATGCAAAAATGTGGATTGTTGTGAGATTTTTTTTTTCGAAATTTTTACTTTAAAAACTCGGGAGAAGTCGGTTTTATTTTCTATGCCAGAACTTGTTTTTTAAGAATTTATTAAGGAAGTAATTTTAAGTTTAAGGTTTTTTCAGAGGTTGCGGTTTGTTTTTTGACATAACCTAAGTATCTAAGATCTGGTTGCATAAAACTATTTTTATCAGAAAAGCTGATTGATACTGCTATAAAATGGATCCAAACTCTGTGTGGTTTTTTGCCTACCGTCTGGGTAAAGCTTTGAAATGCAAAAATGTTGATTTTTGTGAGGTATTTTGTACGAAATTTTGACTTTAAAAACTCGGGAAAAGTCGGGTTTATTTTCTATGGCAGAACTTGTTTTTTAAGAACTAGGTAACTAAGTAATTTTAAGTTTAAGGTTTTTTCAGAGGTTGCGGTTTGTTTTTTCACATAACTTAAGTATCTAAGATCTGGTTGCAAAAAATTTTGATTATCAGAAAAGTTGATTGATTCTGCTATAAAATGGATCCAAACTCTGTGTGGTTTTGGCCTACCGTCTGGGTAAAGCTTTGAAATGCAAAAATGTTGATTTTTGTAAGGTATTTTGTACGAAATTTTGATTTTAAAAACTCGGGTTTTTTTTCTATGGCAGAACTTGTTTTTTAATAACTTATTAAGGAAATAGTTTTAAGTTTAAGGTTTTTTCAGAGGTTGCGGTTTGTTCTTTCACATAACTTAAGTATCTTAATTTTGGTTGTAAAAAACTTTGATTATCTGAAAAGTTGATTGATACTGCTATAAATTGGATCCAAACTGTTTGTGGTTTTGGCCTACCGTCTGGGTAAAGCTTTGAAATGCAAAAATGTTGATTGATGTGAGATTTTTTTTCGATATTTTTACTTTAAAAACTCGGGAAAAGTCGGGTTTATTTTCTATGGCAGAACTTGTTTTTTCAGAACTAGGTAACTAAGTAATTTTAAGTTTAAGGTTTTTTCAGAGGTTGCGCTTTGTTTTTTCACATAACTTAAGTATCTTAATTTTGGTTGTAAAAAACTTTGATTATCTGAAAAGTTGATTGCTACTGCTATAAAATAGATCCAAACTCCGTGTGGTTTTGGCCTACCGTCTGGGTTAAGCTTTGAAATGCAAAAATGTTGATTGATGTGAGATTTTTTTTTCGATATTTTTACTTTAAAAACTCGGGAAAAGTTGGGTTTATTGTCTATGGCAGAACTTGTTTTTTAGGAACTTATTAAGGTTATAATTTTTAGTTTAAGGTTTTTTCAGAGGTTGCGGTTTGTTTTTTTACATAACTTAAGTATCTTAGATCTGGTTGCAAAAAACTTTGATTATCTGAAAAGTTGATTGATACTGCTATAAAATGGATCCAAACTCTGTGTGGTTTTGGCCTACCGTTTCGGAAAAGCTTTGAAATGCAAAAATGTGGATTGTTGTGAATTTTTTTTCGAAATTTTCATTTTAAAAACTCGGGAGAAGTCGGTTTTATTTTCTATGCCAGAACTTGTGAACTAGCATGTTTGTAATTTTTAGTTTAAGGTTTTTTTCAGAGGTTGCGGTTTGTTTTTTCACATAACTTAAGTATCTAAAATCTGGTTGCAAAAAACTTTGATTATCTGAAAAGTTGATTGATACTGCTATAAATTGGATCCAAACTGTTTGTGGTTTTGGCCTACCGTCCGGGTAAAGCTTTGAAATGCAAAAATGATGATTGATGTGAGATTTTTTTTCGATATTTTTACTTTAAAAACTCGGGAAAAGTCGGGTTTATTTTCTATGGCAGAACTTGTTTTTTCAGAACTAGGTAACTAAGTAATTTTAAGTTTAAGGTTTTTTCAGAGGTTGCGCTTTGTTTTTTCACATAACTTAAGTATCTTAATTTTGGTTGTAAAAAACTTTGATTATCTGAAAAGTTGATTGCTACTGCTATAAAATGGATCCAAACTCCGTGTGGTTTTGGC
>NW_022996729.1:0-2463 GCF_900245975.1 Drosophila guanche | reverse complement strand
AAAAAAAAAATCTCACTACAGTCATCATTATTGCATTTCAAAGTCTTTCCGAGACGGTAGGCCAAAACCACACAGAATTTGGATCCATTTTATAGCAGTATCAATCAACTTTTCAGATAATCAAAGTTTTTATAACCAAAATTATGATACTTAATTTATGTGAAAAAACAAACCCCAACCTCTGAAAAAACCTTAAACTAAAAATTACATCCTTAATAAGTTCTTAAAAAACATGTTCTGCCATAGAAAATAAACCCGACTTTTCCCGAGTTTTTAAAGTCAAAATTTCGATAAAATAAAATATCACAACAATCAACATTTTTGCATTTCAAGGCATTTCCAAGACGGTAGACCAAAACCACACACAGTTTGGATCCACTTCATAGCAGCATCAATCAACTTTTCAGATAATCAAAGTTCTGTACAACCAGATCTAAGATACTTAAGTTATGTGAAAAAACAAACCGCAACCTCTGAAAAAACCTTAAGCTAAAAATTACATCCTTAATAAGTTCTTAAAAAACTAGTTCTGCCATAAAAAATAAACCTGACTTTTCCCGAGTTTTTAAAGTCAACATTTTGATAAAATAAAATCTCACAACAATCAACATTTTAGCATTTCAAAGCTTTTCCAAGACGGTAAGCCAAAACCACACACAGTTTGGATCCACTTCATAGCAGCATCAATCAACTTTTCAGATAATCAAAGTATTTTACAACCAAAATTAAGATACTTAAGTTATGTGAAAAAACAAACCCCATCCTCTGAAAAAACCTTAAACAAAAAATTACATCCTTAATAAGTTCTTAAAAAACAAGTTCTGCCATAGAAAACAAACCCGACTTTTCCCGAGTTTTTTAAAGTCAAAAATTCGAAAAAAAAAATCTCTCTCAGAATTTGGATCCATTTTATAGCAGTATTAATCAATATTTCAGATAATCAAAGTTTTTTATAAACAAAATTATGATACTTAAGTTATGTGAAAAAACAAACCCCAACCTCTGAAAAAACCTTAAGCTAAAAATTACATCCTTAATAAGTTCTTAAAAAACTAGTTCTGTCATAAAAAATAAACCTGACTTTTCCCGAGTTTTTAAAGTCAAAATTTCGATAAAATAAAATATCACAACAATCAACATTTTTGCATTTCAAAGCTTTTCCAAGACGGTAGACCAAAACCACACATAGTTTGGATCCACTTCATAGCAGCATCAATCAACTTTTCAGATAATCAAAGTTTTTTACAACCAGATCTAAGATACTTAAGTTATGTGAAAAAACAAACTTAAACCTCTGAAAAACACTTAAGCTAAAAATTACATCGTTAATAAGTTCTTAAAAAACTAGTTCTGCCATAGAAAATAAACCCGACTTTTCCCGACTTTATAAAGTCATAATTTCGATAAAATAAAAACTCACAACAATCAACATTTTTGCATTTCAAAGCTTTTCCGAGACGATAGGCCAAAACCACACAGAGTTTAGATCCATTTTATAGCAGTATCAATCAACTTTTCAGATAATCAAAGTTTTTACAACCAAAATTAAGATACTTAAGTTATGTGAAAAAACAAACCCCAACCTCTGAAAAAACCTTAAACTAAAAATTACATCCTTAATAAGTTCTTAAAAAAAAAGTTCTGCCATAGAAAAGAAACCTGACTTTTCCCGAGTTTTTAAAGTCAAAATTTCGAAAAAAAAACTTCCGACTATCAACATTTTTGCATTTCAAAGCTTTACCCAGACGGTAGGCCAAAACCACACAGAATTTGTAACCATTTTATAGCAGTATCAATCAACTCTTCAGATAATCAAAGTTTTTACAACCAAAATTAAGATACTTAAGTTATGTGAAAAAACAAACCCCAACCTCTGAAAAATCATCATTATTGCATTTCAAAGCCTTTCCGAGTCGGTAGGCCAAAACCACACACAGTTTGGATCCACTTCCTAGCAGCATCAATCAACTTTTCAGATAATCAAAGTTTTTTACAACCAGATCTAAGAAACTTAAGTTATGTGAAAAAACAAACCGCAACCTCTTAAGGTAAAAACCTTAAGCTAAAAATTACATCCTTAATAAGTTCTTAAAAAACAAATTCTGCCATAGAAAAGAAACCTGACTTTTCCCGAGTTTTTAAAGTCAAAATTTCGAAAAAAAAAACTTCCGACTATCAACATTTTTGCATTTCAAAGCTTTACCCAGACGGTAGGCCAAAACCACACAGAATTTGTAACCATTTTATAGCAGTATCAATCAACTTTTCAGATAATCAAAGTTTTTACAACCAAAATTAAGATACTTAAGTTATGTGAAAAAACAAACCCCAACCTCTGAAAAAACCTTAAACTAAAAATTAAATCCTTAATAAGTTCTTGAAAAACAAGTTATGCCATAGAAAATAAACCCGACTTTTTCCCGAGATTTTAAAGTCAACATTTTGATAAAATAAAATCTCACA
>NW_022996728.1:0-2473 GCF_900245975.1 Drosophila guanche | reverse complement strand
TTTGTTTTCGAAATTTTTACTTTAAAAACTCGGGAAAAGTCGGGTTTATTTTCTATGGCAGAACTTGTTTTTTAAGAACTTATTAAGGAAGTAATTTTCAGTTTAAGGTTTTTTCAGAGGTTGCGGTTTGTTTTCTCAAACAACTTAAGTATCTTAATTTTGGTTGTAAAAAACTTTGATTATCTGAAAATTTGATTGATACTGCTATGGAATGGATCCAAACTCTGTGTGGTTTTGGCCTACCGTCTGGGTAAAGCTTTGAAATGCAAAAATGTTTATTGTTGTGAGATTTTTTGTTTTCGAAATTTTGACTTTAAAAACTCGGGAAAAGTCGGGTTTATTTTCTATGGCAGAACTTGTTTTTTAAGAACTTATTAAGGAAGTAACTTTTAGTTTAAGGTTTTTTCAGACTTTGCGGTTTGTTTTTCCACATAACTTAAGTATCTTAGATCTGGTTGCAAAAAACTTTGATTATCTGAAAAGTTGATTGATCCTGCTATAAAATGGATCCAAACTCTGTGTGGTTTTGGCCTACCGTCTGGGTAAAGCTTTGAAATGCAAAAATGTTGATTGTTGTGAGATTTTTTGTTTTCGAAATTTTGACTTTAAAAACTCGGGAAAAGTCGGATTTATTTTCTATGGCATAACTTGTTTTTTAAACTAGTTTAAGGTTTTTTCAGAGGTTGCGGTTTGTTTTTTCACATATCTTAAGTATCTTAATTTTGGTTGCAAAAAAACTTCGATTATCTGAATGGTTGATTGATACTGCTATAAAATGGATCCAAACTCTGTGTGGTTTTGGCCTACCGTATCGGAAAAGCTTTGAAATGCAAAAATGTGGATTGTTGTGAAATTTTTTTTTTCGAATTTTTGACTTTAAAATCTCGGGAAAAGTCAAGTTTATTTTCTATGGCAGAACTTGTTTTTTAAGAACTTATTAAGGAAGTCATTTTTAGTTTAAGGTTTTTTCAGACTTTGCGGTTTGCTTTTTCACATAACTAAGTATTTTAGATCTGGTTGCATACAACTTTGATTATCTGAAAAGTTGATTGATTCTGCTATAAAATAGATCCAAACTCTGTGTGGTTTTGGCCTACCTAAAGCTTTGAAATGCAAAAATGTTGATTGTTGTGAGATTTTTTGTTTTCGAAATTTTGATTTAAAAACTCGGGAAAAGTCGGGTTTATTTTCTATGGCAGAACTTGTTTTTTAAGAACTTATTAAGGAAGTAATTTTCAGTTTAAGGGGTTTTCAGAGGTTGCGGTTGTTTTTTCACATAACTTAAGTATCTTAGATCTGGTTGTAAATTACTTTGATTATCGGAAAGTTGATTGACACTGCTACAAAGTGGATCCAAGCTCTGTGTGGTTTTGGCCTACCGTCTGGGTAAAGCTTTTAAATGCAAAAATGTTGATTTTTGTGAGATTTTTTGTTTTCGAAATTTTTACTTTAAAAACACTGGAAAAGTCGGGTTTATTTTCTATGGCAGAACTTGTTTTTTAAGAACTTATTAAGGAAGTAATTTTTAGTTTAACTTTTTAAACATAACTTAAGTATCTTAATTTTGGTTGTAAAAAACTTTGATTATCTGAAAAGTTGATTGATAATGCTATAAAGTCGATCCAAACTCTGTGTGGTTTTGGCCTACCGTCTGGGTAAAGCTTTGAAATGCAAAAATGTTGATTTTTGTGAGGTATAATTTACGAATTTTTGGCTTTAAAAACTCGGGAAAAGTCGGTTTTATTTTCTATGGCAGAACTTGTTTTTTAAGAACTACCAATTTTGTAGTTTTTAGTTTAAGGTTTTAACAGAGGTTGCGGTTTGTTTTTTCACATATCTTAAGTATCTTAATTTTGGTTGTAAAAACTTTGATTATCTGAGTGGTTGATTGATACTGCTATATAATGGATCCAAACTCTGTGTGGTTTTGGCCTACCGTCTCGGAAAAGCTTTGAAATTAAAAAATGTGGATTGTTGTGAGATTTTTTTTTTTCGAAATTTTGACTTTAAAAACTCGGGAAAAGTTGGATTTATTTTCTATGGCAGAACTTGCTTTTTAAGAACTAGCAATTTTGAAATTTTTAGTTTAAGGTTTTTTCAGAGGTTGCGGTTTGTTTTTTCACATATCTTAAGTTTCCTAATTTTGGTTGTAAAAAA
The DNA here is from genome assembly GCF_900245975.1 of Drosophila guanche. Classification (NCBI taxonomy): domain Eukaryota; kingdom Metazoa; phylum Arthropoda; class Insecta; order Diptera; family Drosophilidae; genus Drosophila; species Drosophila guanche. The sequence continues at coordinate 316 of NW_022996728.1, read as the reverse complement.
CTTTGATTATCTGAAAAGTTGACTGATACTGCTATAAAATGTATCCAAACTCTGTGTGGTTTTGGCCTACCGTCTCGGAAAAGCTTTGAAATGCAAAAATCTTGATTGTTGTGAGAATTTTTGTTTTCGAAATTTTTACTTTAAAAACTCGGGGAAAGTCGGGTTTATTTTCTATGGCAAAACTTGTTTTTTAAGAACTTATTAAGGAAGTAACTTTTAGTTTAAGGTTTATTCAGAGGTTGCGGTTTGTTTTTTCATATAACTTAAGTATCTTAATTTTGGTTGTAAAAAACTTTGATTATCTGAAAAGTTGATT
>NW_022996727.1:0-2473 GCF_900245975.1 Drosophila guanche | reverse complement strand
TTTTTCTGAGGTTGCGGTTTGTTTTTCACATAACTTAAGTATCTTAATTTTGGTTGTACAAAACTTTGATTATCTGAAAAGTTGATTGATACTTCTATAACATGGATCCAAGCTCTGTGTGGTTTTGGCCTACCGTCTGGGTAAAGCTTTGTAATGCAAAATTGTTGATTGTTGTGAGATTTTTTTTCCAAATTTTGACTTTAAGAACTCGGGAAAAGTCGGGTTTATTTTCTATGGCAGAACTTGTTTTTTGAGGAACTTATTAATGATGTAATTTTTAGTTTAAGGTTTTTTCAGAGGTTGCGGTTTGTTTTTTCACATAACTTAAGTATCTTAATTTTGGTTTTAAAAAACTTTGATTATCTGAAAAGTTGATTGATACTGCTATAAAGTGGATCCAAACTCTGTGTGGTTTTGGCCTACCGTCTCGGAAAAGCTTTGAAATGCAAAAATGTTGATTGTTGTGAGATTTTTTTTTTCGAAATTTTGACTTTAAAAATTCGGGAAAAGTCACTNTTGTTTTTTACGAACTAGTAATTTTGTAATTTTTAGTTTAAGGTTTTTTCAGAGGTTGTGGTTTGTTTTTTTACATAACTTAAGTATCTTAATTTTGGTTTTAAAAAACTTTGATTATCTGAAAAGTTGATTGATACTGCTATAAAGTGGATCCAAACTCTGTGTGGTTTTGGCCTACCGTCTCGGAAAAGCTTTGAAATGCAAAAATGTTGATTGTTGTGAGATTTTTTTTTTCGAAATTTTGACTTTAAAAACTCGGGAAAAGTCACTTTTATTTTCTATGGCAGATCTTGTTTTTTAAGAACTAGCAATTTTGTAATTTTTAGTTTAAGGTTTTTTCAGAGGTTGCGGTTTGTTTTTTCACATAACTTAAGTATCTTAATTTTGGTTGTAAAAAACGTTGATTATCTGAAAAGTTGATTGATACTGCTATAAAATGGATCCAAACTCTTTGTGGTTTTGGTCTACCGTCTGGGTAAAGCTTTGAAATGCAAAAATGTTGGTTGTTGTGAGATTTTTATTGTCGAAATATTGACTTTAAAAACNTTATTTTCTATGGCAGAACTTTTTTTTAGGAACTTATTAAAGATGTAATTTTTAATTTAAGGTTTTTTTAGAAGTAGCGGTTTGTTTTTTCACATAACTTAAGTATCTTAGATCTGGTTGCAAAAAGCTTTGATTATCTGTAAAGTTGATTGATACTGCTATAAAATGTATCCAAACTGTGTGTGGTTTTGGTCTACCGTCTGGGAAAAGCTTTGATATGCAAAAATGTTGATTTTTGTGGGGTATTTTTTACGAAATTTTGACTTTAAAAATTTGGGAAGAGTCGGGTTATTTTCTATGCAGAACTTCTTTTAAGGAACTAATTAATGATGTTATTTTTAATTTAAGGTTTTTTTTAAGTAGCGGTTTGTTTTTTTCACATAACTTAAGTATCTTAGATCTGGTTGCAAAAAACTTTGATTATCTGTAAAGTTTATTGATACTGCTATAAAATGGATCCAAACTGTGTGTGGTTGTGGCCTTCCGTCTGGGTAAAGCTTTGAAATGCAAAAATGTTGATTTTTGTGAGGTATTTTTCACGACATTTTGACTTTACAAATTCGGGAATAGTCGGGTTTATTTTCTATGGCAGAACTTTTCTTTTAAGAATTTTCAAAGTTTGTACTTTTTTGTTTAAGGTTTTTTCAGAGATTGCGGTTTGTTTTTTCACATAGCTTAAGTATCTTAGATCTGGTTGCAAAAAACTTTGATTATCTGAAAAGTTTATTAACACTGCTATAAAATGGATCCAAACTCTGTATGGTTTTGGCCTACCCTCTGGGTAAACTAGGTAAATTAGGTTTTATTTTCAATGGCAGAACTTTTTATTAGGAACATATTAAAGATGTCATTTATAGTTTAAGGGTTTTTTAGAGGTTGCGGTTTGTTTTTTCACATAACTTAAGTATCTTAGATCTGGTTGCAAAAAACTTTGATTATCTGAAAAGTCTATAAATACTGCTATAAAATGGATCCAAACTCTTTGTGGTTTTGGCCTACCGTCGCGGTTAAGCTTTGTAATGCAAAATTGTTGACTGTTGTGAGTTTTTTTTTCCAAATTTTGACTTTAAAAACTCGGGAAAAGTCGGGTTTATTTTCTATGGCAGAACTTGTTTTTTAGGAACTTATTAAGGATGTCATTTTTAGTTTCAGGTTTTTTCAGAGGTTGCGGTTTGTTTTTTCACATAACTTAAGTATCTTAATTGTGGTTGTAAAAAACTTGCATTATCTGAAAAGTTGATTGATACTTCTATAAAATGGATCCAAACTCTGTGTTGTTTTGGCGTACCGCCTGGGTAAAAATTTGACATGCAAAAATGTTGATTGTTGTGATATTTTTTTTTTTTCGATATTTTTACTTTAAAAACTCGGGAATTTTTATTTTCTATGGCAGATCTTATTTTTTAAGAAC
>NW_022996726.1:0-2475 GCF_900245975.1 Drosophila guanche | reverse complement strand
TTGATTGTTGTGAGATTTTTTGTTTTCGAAATTTTTACTTTAAAAACTCGGGTTTATTTTCTATGGCAGAACTTGTTTTTTAAGAACTTATTAAGGAAGTAATTTGTGTTTTAATGTTTTTTCAGAGGTTTCGGTTTGTTTTTTCACATAACTTAAGTATCTTAGATCTGGTTGCAAAAAACTTTGATTATCTGAAAAGATGATTGATACTGCTATAAAATGGATCCAAACTGTTTGTGGTTTTGGCCTACCGTCTGGGTAAAGCTTTGAAATGCAAAAATGTTGATTTTTGTGAGGTATTTTGTGCGAAATTTTGACTTTAAAAACTCGGGTTTTTTTTCTATGGCAGAACTTGTTTTTTAAGAACTTATTAAGGAAGTAGTTATAAGTTTAAGGTTTTTTCAGAGGTTGCGGTTTGTTTTTTCACATAACTTAAGTATCTTAATTTTGGTTGTAAAAAACTTTGAGTATCTGAAAAGTGATTGATACTGCTATAAAATGGATCCAAACTGTTTGTGGTTTTGGCCTACCGTCTGGGTAAAGCTTTGAAATGCAAAAATGTTGATTGATGTGAGATTTTTTTTTTCGATATTTTTACTTTAAAAACTCGGGAAAAGTCGGGTTTATTTTATATGGCAGAACTTGTTTTTTAGGAACTTATTAAGGTTGTAATTTTTAGTTTAAGGTTTTTTCAGAGGTTGCGGTTTGTTTTTTTACATAACTTAAGTATCTTAATTTTGGTTGTAAAAAACTTTGATTATCTGAAAAGTTGATTGATACTGCCATAAAATGGATCCAAACTCTGTGTGGTTTTGGCCTACCGTCTGGGCAAAGCTTTGAAATGCAAAAATTTTGATTTTTGTGAGGTATTTTGTACGAAAATTTGACTTTAAAAACTTGGGAAAAGTCGGTTTTATTTTCTATGGCAGAACTTGTTTTTTAAGAACTTATTAAGGAAGTAATTTTAAGTTTAAGGTTTCTTCAGAGGTTGCGGTTTGTTTTTTCACATAACTTAAGTATCTTAATTTTGGTTGTAAAAAACTTTGATTATCTGAAAAGTTGATTGATACTGCTATAAAATGGATCCAAACTCTGTGTGGTTTTGGCCTACCGTCTGGGTAAAGCTTTAAAATGCAAAAATGTTGATTGTTGTGAGATTTTTTTTCCCCAAATTTTGACTTTAACAACTCGGGAAAAGTCGGGTTTATTTTCTATGGCAGAACGTGTTTTTTAGGAACTAGCAATTTTGTAATTTTTAGTTTAAGGTTTTTTCAGAGGTTGCGGTTTGTTTTTTCCCATAACTTAAGTATCTAAGATCTGGTTGCAAAACACTTTGATTATCAGAAAAGTTGATTGATTCTGCTATAAAATGGATCCAAACTCTGTATGGTTTTGGCCTACCGTCTGGGTAAAGCTTTGAAATGCAAAAATGTTGATTTTTGTGAGGTATTTTGTATGAAATTTTGACTTTAAAAACTCGGGTTTTTTTTCTATGGCAGAACTTGTTTTTTAAGAACTTATTAAGGAAGTAGTTTTAATTTTAAGGTTTTTTCAGAGGTTGCGGTTTGTATTTTCACATAACTTAAGTACCTTAATTTTGGTTGTAAAAAGCTTTGATTATCTGAAAGCTGATTGATACTGCCATAAAATGAATCCAAACTGTTTGTGGTATTGGCCTACCGTCTGGGTAAAGCTTTGAAATGCAAAAATGTTGATTGATGTGAGATTTTTTTTTTCGATATTTTTACTTTAAAAACTCGCGAAAATTCGGGTTTATTTTCTATGACAGAACTTGTTTTTTAGGAACTTATTAAGGTTGTAATTTTTAGTTTAAGGTTTTTTCAGAGGTTGCGGTTTGTTTTTTTACATAACTTAAGTATCTTAGATCTGGTTGCAACAAACTTTGATTATCTGAAAATTTGATTGATACTGCTATAAAATGGATCCAAACTGTTTGTGGTTTTATCCTACCATCTCGGAAAAGCTTTGAAATGCAAATATGTGGATTGCTGTGAGATTTTTTTTTCGAAATTTTGACTTTAAGAACTCGGGAAAAGTCGGGTTTATTTTCTATGGCAGAACTTGTTTTTTAGGAACTTATTAGGTAATGTAATGTAATTTTTAGTTTAAGGTTTTTTCAGAGGTTGCGGTTTGTTTTTTTAAATAACTTAAGTATCTTAGATCTGGTTGCAAAAAACTTTGATTATCTGAAAAGTTGATTGATACTGCTATAAAATGGATCCAAACTGTTTGTGGTTTTATCCTACCATCTCGGAAAAGCTTTGAAATGCAAAAATGTTGATTGATGTGAGATTTTTTTTTTCGATATTTTTACTTTAAAAACTCGGGAAAATTCGGGTTTATTTTCTATGGCAGAACTTGTTTTTTAGGAACTTATTAAGGTTGTAATTTTTAGTTTAAGGTTTTTTCAGAGGTTGCGGTTTGTTTTTTTACATAACTTAAGTATCTTAGATC
>NW_022996725.1:0-2475 GCF_900245975.1 Drosophila guanche | reverse complement strand
ACAACCAAAATTAATGTACTTAAGTTATGTGAAAAAAACAAACCGCAACCTCTGAAAAAACCTTAAACTAAAAATTACATCCTTAATAAGTTCAAAAAAAAAAACAAGTTCTGCCATAAAAAATAGTCCCGACTTTTCCCGAGTTTTTAAAGTCAAAAATTCGTAAAAACTACCTCACAAAAATCAACATTTTTGCATTTCAAAGCTTTTCCGAGACGGTACGCCAAAACCACACAGAGTTTGGATCCATTTTATACCAGTATCAATCAACTTTTCAGATAATAAAAGTTTTTTACAACCAAAAATTTAGATACTTAAGTTATGTGAAGAAACAAACCGCAACCTCTGAAAAAAACTTAAACTTAAAGATACTTTCTTAATAAGTTCTTAAAAAACAAATTCTGGCATAGAAAATAAACCCGACTTTTCCCGAGTTTTTAAAGTCAAAATTTGGAAAGAAAAAAAATCTCACAACAATCTACATTTTTGCATTTCAAAGCTTTTTTGAGACGGTACGCCAAAACCACACAGAGTTTGGATCCATTTTATAGCAGTATCAATCAACTTTTCAGATAATCAAAGTTTTTTACAACCAAAATTAAGGTACTTAAGTTATGTGAAAAAACAAACCGCAACCTCTGAAAAAACCTTAAACTAAAAATAACTTCCTTAATAAGTTCCTAAAAAACAAGTTCTGGCATAGAAAATAAACCCGACTTTTCCCGAGTTTTTAAAGTCAAAAATTGGTAAAAAATACCTCACAAAAATCAACATTTTTGCATTTCAAAGCTTTTCCGAGACGGTAGGCCAAAACCACACAGAGTTTGGATCCATTTCATAGCAGTATCAATCAACTTTTCAGATAATCAAAGTTTTTTACAACCAAAATTAAGGTACTTAAGTTATGTGAAAAAACAAACCGCAACATCTGAAAAAACCTTAAACTAAAAATAACTTCCTTAATAAGTTCCTAAAAAACAAGTTCTGGCATAGAAAATAAACCCGACTTTTCCTGAGTTTTTAAAGTCAAAAATTCGTAAAAAATACCTTACAAAAATCAACATTTTTGCATTTCAAAGCTTTACCCAGACGGTAGGCCAAAACCACACAGAGTTTGGATCCATTTTATAGCAGTATCAATCAACTTTTCAGATAATCAAAGTTTTTTTTCAACCAGATCTAAGATACTTAAGTTATGTGTAAAACCAAACCGCAACCTCTGAAAAAACCTTAAACTTAAAATAACTTCCTTAATAAGTTCTTAAAAAACAAGTTCTGCCATAGAAAATAAACCCGACTTTTCCTGAGTTTTTAAAGTCAAAATTTCGAAAAAAAAATATCTCACAACAATCAACATTTTTGCATTTCAAAGCTTTACCTAGACGGTAGGCCAAAACCACACAGAGTTTGGATCAATTTTATAGCAGTATCAATCAACTTTTCAGATAATCAAAGTTTTTTACAACGAAAATTAAGATACTTAAGTTATGTGAGAAAACAAACCGCAACTTCTGAAAAAAGTAAAAATATCGAAAAAAAAAATCTCACAACATTCCACATTTTTGAATTTCAAAGCTTTTCCGGGACGGCATGCCAAAACCACACAGAGTTTGGATCCATTTTATACCAATATCAATCAACTTTTCAGATAATCAAAGTTTTTACAACCAAAATAAAGATACTTAACTTAGTGAAAAAACAAACCGCAACCTCTAAAAAAAAACTTAAACTTAAAATTACATCCTTAATAAGTTCCTTAAAAAACAAGTTCTGCCATAGAAAATAAACCCGACTTTTCCCGAGTTTTTAAAGTCAAAAATTCGTAAAAAATACCTCACAAAAATCAACATTTTTTAATTTCAAAGCTTTACCCAGACGGTAGGCCAAAACCACACAGAGTTTGGATCCATTTTATAGCAGTATCAATCAACTTTTCAGATAATCAAAGTTTTTTGCAACCAGATCTTAGATACTTAAGTTATGTGGAAAAAAAACCGTAACCTCTGAAAAAACATTAAAAAAAAATTACAAAATTGTTAGTTCTTAAAAAACAATTTCTGCCATAAAAAATAAACCCGACTTTTCCCGAGATTTTAAAGTAAAAATTTCGAGAACAAAAAATCTCACAACATTCCACATTTTTGAATTTCAAAGCTTTTCCGAGACGTTAGGCCAAAACCACACAGAGTTTGGATCCATTTTATAGCAGTATCAATCAACTTTTCAGATAATCAAAGTTTTTTACAACCAAAATTAAGGTACTTAAGTTATGAGAAAAAACAAACCGCAACCTCTGAAAAACCCTTAAACTTAAAATTACTTACTTACCTAGTTCTTAAAAAACAAGTTCTGCCATAGAAAATAAACCCGAGTTTTTAAAGTCAAAATTTCGTTCAATATACCTCAAAAAAATCAACATTTTTGCATTTCAAAGCTTTACCCAGACGGTAGGCCAAAACCACACATAGTTTGGAT
>NW_022996724.1:0-2475 GCF_900245975.1 Drosophila guanche | reverse complement strand
GCAAATTTGTTGATTTTTGTGAGGTATTTTGTACGGAATTTTGACTTTAAAAACTCGGGTTTTTTTTCTATGGCAGAACTTGTTTTTTAAGAACTTATTAAGCAAGTAATTTTAAGTTTAAGGTTTTTTCAGAGGTTGCGGTTTGTTTTTTCACATAACTTAAGTATCTTAATTTTGTTTGTAAAAAACTTCGATTATCCGAAAAGTTGATTGATACTGCTATAAAATGGATCCAAACTCCGTGTGGTTTTGGCCTACCGTCTGGGTAAAGCTTTGAAATGCAAAAATGTTGATTGATGTGAGATTTATTTTTTCGATATTTTTACTTTAAAAACTCGGGAAAAGTCGGGTTTATTTTCTATGGCAGAACTTGTTTTTTAGGAACTTATTAAGGTTGTAATTTTTAGTTTAAGGTTTTTTCAGAGGTTGCGGTATGTTTTTTTACATAACTTAAGTATCTAAAATCTGGTTGCAAAACACTTTGATTATCAGAAAAGTTGATTGATTCTGCTATAAATTGGATCCAAACTCTGTGTGGTTTTGGCCTACCTTCTGGGTAAACTTTGAAATGCAAAAATGTTGATTTTTGTGAGGTATATTGTACGAAAGTTTGACTTTAAAAACTCGGGTTTATTTTCTATGGCAGAACTTGTTTTTTAAGAACTAGGTAAGTTAGTAATTTTAAGTTTAAGGTTTTTTTAGAGGTTGCGCTTTGTTTTTTCACATAACTTAAGTATCTTAATTTTGGTTGTAAAAAACTTTGATTATCTGAAAAGTTGATTGATACTGCTATAAAATGGATCCACACTCTGTGTGGTTTTGGCCTACCGTATGGGTAAAGCTTTAAAATGCAAAAATGTTGATTGTTGTGAGATTTTTTTTTTTCCCAAATTTTGACTTTAAGAACTCGGAAAAAGTCGGGTTTATTTTCTATGGCAGAACTTGTTTTTTAGGAACTAGCAATTTTGTAATTTTTAGTTTAAGGTTTTTTCAGAGGTTGTTTGTTTTTTTACATAACTTAAGTATCTTAGATCTGGTTGCAAAAAACTTTGATTATCTGAAAAGTTGATTGATTCTGTCATAAACTGTATCCAAACTCTGTGTGGTTTTGACCTACCTTCTAAGTAAAGCTTTGAAAAGCAAAAATGTTGATTTTTGTGATGTATTTTGTACGAAATTTTGACTTTGAAAACTCGGGTTTATTTTCTATGGCAGAACTTGTTTTTTAGGAACTTATTAAGGAAGTAGTTTTAAGTTTAAGGTTTTTTCAGAGGTTGTTTGTTTTTTCACATAACTTGAGTATCTTAATTTTGGTTGTAATAAACTTTGATTATCTGAAAAGATGATTCATACTGCTATAAAATGGATCCAAAATCTGTGTGGTTTTGGCCTACCGTCTGGGTAAAGCTTTGAAATGCAAAAATTTTGATTGTTGTGAGATTTTTTGTTTTCGAAATTTTGACTTTAAAAACTCGGGAAAGTCGGGTTTATTTTCTATGCCAGAACATGTTTTTTAAGATCTTATTAAGGAAGTAGTTTTAAGTTTAAGGTTTTTTCAGAGGTTGCGGTTTGTTTTTTCACATAACTTAAGTATCTTAATTTTGGTTGTAAAAAACTTTGATTATCTGAAAAATTGATTGATACTGCTATAAAATGGATCCAAACTGTTTGTGGTTTTGGCCTACCGTCTGGGTAAAGCTTTGAAATGCAAAAATGTTGATTGTGAGAATTTTTGGTTTCGATATTTTTACTTTAAAAACTCGGGAAAAGTCGAGTTTATTTTCTATAGCAGAACTTGTTTTTTAGGAACTTATTAAGGTTGTAATTTTTAGTTTAAGGTTTTTTCAGAGGTTGCGGCTTGTTTTTTTACAAACTTTAAGTATCTTAGATCTGGTTGCAAAAAACTTTGATTATCTGAAAACTTGATTGATACTGCTATAAAATGGATCCAAACTTTGTAAAGCTTTGAAATGCAAAAATTTTCATTTTTGTGAGGTATTTTGTACAAAATTTTGACTTTAAAAACTCGGGATTATTTTCTAAGGCAGAACTTGGTTTTTAAGAACTTATTAAGGAAGTTATTTTAAGTTTAAGGTTTTTTCAGAGGTTGCGGTTTGTTTTTTCACATAACTTAAGTATCTTAATTTTGGTTGTAAAACACTTTGATTATCTGAAAAGTTGATTGATACTGCTATAAAATGGATCCAAAATCTGTGTGGTTTTGGCCTACCGTCTGGGTAAAGCTTTGAAATGCAAAAATTTTGATTGTTGTGAACTTTTTTGTTTTCGAAATTTTGACTTTAAAAACTCGGGAAAGTCGGGTTTATTTTCTATGCCATAACTTGTTTTTTAAGATCTTATTAAGGAAGTAGTTTTAAGTTTAAGGTTTTTTCAGAGGTTGCGGTTTGTTTTTTCACATAACTTAAGTATCTTAATTTTGGTTGTAAAAAACTTTGATTATCTGAAAAGTTGATT
>NW_022996723.1:0-2476 GCF_900245975.1 Drosophila guanche | reverse complement strand
TGAAGATACTGGCGTTCAAATAAGTTAAACAAATTAAAAATGCAAATAAATTCAATATAATCTCATTAATCTATAATAATTGTTTCCCTTTTTGCCGTTTGATGACCTTAAGCTCGTTTAGAAGCACGGTGGTAATTTATCTTTCAACTTCAGTGGCATTGTTGCCTCCATTTGATTGAGACTATACTCTCTGTTTTCTAGGTACCCTCACGGAAATTAAAACAGATCTTTATTTTACTATCAATACTATCAATACCACACATATACTATCGGACCCACAAAATACTATCGTCTGACTTTCTAGATTTTTTCGGCATGTTTTTTTGGTACGATCTGAGTACTGACAGGCGTAAAGCCACTAGAAAGTAAAGTTTTGTTTTATTTATTTAAAATTGTACACACTCAAAATCTTACAACTGACCGAACGCTGGATCGGCTGGCGGGCGTGCCGAAAGACAAGCTGGTCGAGGCCCAAGGCAGCTTCCACACCAACCACTGCATTAAATGCAAAAAGGAATACGGCATTTCCTGGATGAAGGAGGAGATCTTCGCTGATCGGCTGCCCAAGTGCACGGCGTGCAAGAAAATTGTGAAGCCGGATATTGTTTTCTTAGGAGAAGACTTGCCCGAGAAGTTCCACAAAAGTTTGGATGGAGACTTCAAGGAGTGCGAGCTGCTGACCATCATGGGCACCTCGCTAGAATTGCATCCGTTTGTAGCTTTGGCGCAGTACCCTGGACCACGCTGTGTGCGTCTCTTGATCAATCGCGATGCCGTGGGTTGTCCCAAGTTTACCACCTGGATGGAGGACCAAAATAACGACTGTCTGCGGCAGCATCCACTTGGCACTGGGCTCGACGAGAACAGCGAGCATTCAAATGCCACTTTCACCCACCTACGTTGAGGCTCTCTGGTACTTTATCCGATTTTGAGAAAGATTAATTAGTATTGATTCAAGTTCATCCCACCGTAGAGTGACCGATGAAAACAGCGCTGGCGCAGCACAGCTCATTGATCAGACGATGAACATCAGACAGCACATCCCTTCTTGTGAACTCCTCTCTCGAGTTCGAAGTATCGGCATTGTGGATGGTTCAGCAGGACAGCAGGTTCAGGACAGCCCAATAGATGCTGCCCAGGCAAGCGGCAGTGACCCTCCTTCTAGAGCGAATAGAGAAAGGCCACAGTCTGAATGGTCTTGCCGAGGCCCATCTCATCGGCTAGAATGGTGTCGATGGCCTGTCGAAGCTCTTCAGGTACTTTATCCGATTTTGAGATATTTTAATTAGTATTGATTCAAGTTCATCCCACCGTAGTGTGAGCGATGAAAACAGCGTTGGCGCAGCACAGCTCATTGATCAGACGATGAACATCAGATAGCAGACTGCAGCTCCAGCTCGAAACATCATCACATCCGTTCTTGTGAACTCCTCTCTCGAGTTCGAAGTATCGGCATTGTGGATGGTTCAGCAGGACAGCAGGTTCAGGACAGCCCAATAGATGCTGCCCAGGCAAGCGGCAGTGACCCTCCTTCTAGAGCGAATAGAGAAAGGCCACAGTCTGAATGGTCTTTCCGAGGCCCATCTCATCGGCTAGAATGGTGTCGATGGCCTGTCGAGGCTCTTCAGGTACTTTATCCGATTTTGAGATATTTTAATTAGTATTGATTCAAGTTCATCCCACCGTAGTGTGAGCGATGAAAACAGCGTTGGCGCAGCACAGCTCATTGATCAGACGATGAACATCAGATAGCAGACTGCAGCTCCAGCTCGAAAACATCATCACTTCCGATCTTGTGAACCAAGTACCAAGCGGATGCTGCCGCAGACAGTCGTCATTTTGGTCATCCATCCAGGTGGTAAACTTGGGACGACCCACGGCATCGCGATTGATCAAGAGACGCACACAGCGCGGTCCAGGGTACTACGCCACAGCTGCAAACGGATGCAATTCCTTCCGCACTCCTTGAAGTCTCCATCCAAACTTTTATGGAACTTCTCGGGCAAGTCTTCTCCTAAGAAAACAATATCCGGCTTCACAATTTTCTTGCATGCCGTGCACTTGGGCAGCCGATCAGCGAAGATCTCCTCCTTCATCCAGGCAATGCCGTATTCCTTCTTGCACTTAATGCAGTGGTTTGTGTGGAAGCTGCCATGGGCCTCGACCAGCTTGTCTTCCGGCACGCCCGCCAGCCGATCCAGCGTTCGGCCAGTTGTAAGATTTTGAGTGTGTACAATTTTAAATAAATAAAACAAAACTCTACGCCAACTTTAACTTGAAAAATGTGTATCAAAATATCTGTATTGCTTTTAAATGGAGTTTGTAGGGGGAAAACCGTGTCGGCCAATATTAACATGAGAGCTTCTCACGAACATTTCCGAACATTTGTACACCTTTACAAATTATTGTAAATAATTAATTACATTAACATAAATGAAGCAACACGGAAATTTAAATATTTACATATTTGTAATTA
>NW_022996722.1:0-2479 GCF_900245975.1 Drosophila guanche | reverse complement strand
ATAATCTCTTAAAAAAAAAGTTCTGCCATAGATAATAGACCCGACATTTCCCGAATTTTTAAAGTCAAAACTTGGTTCAAAACACCTCACAAAAGTAAACATTTTTGCATTTCGAAGGTGTATATTTCCCAGACGGTAAGGCAAAACAACAAAGTGTTTAGATTCACTTTTTATCTGCATCAATCAGATTTTCAGACAACCAAAGTTCTTTACAACCAGATCTAAGATACTTAAGTTATGTAAAAAAAAAAACCGCTACCTCTGAAAAAACCTTAAACAAAAATGTACAAACTTTGAAAAATCTTAAACTAAAAATTACATCCTTAAAAGTTCCTAAAAAACAAGTTCTGCCATAGAAAATAAACACGACTTTACCCGAGTTTTTAAAGTCAAAATTTGGAAAAAACAAAATCTCACAAAAATCAACATTTTTGCATATTAAAGCTTTTCCGAGACGGTAGGCCAAAACCACACAGAGTTTGGATCCATTTTATAGCAGTATCAATCAACTTTTCAGATAATCAATGTTTTTGGCAACCAGATCTAAGATACCTAATTTATGTAAAAAAACAAACCGCAACCTCTGAAAAAATCTTAAACTAAAAATTATATACTTAATTAGTTCTTAAAAAACAAGTTCTGGCATTAAAACAATCCCAACTTGTTCCTTGTTTTTAAAATCAAAGTTTCGAAAAAAATACCTCACAAAAATCAACATTTTTACATTTTAAAGTTTTATATTACCCAGACGGTAGGTAAAACCCACAAACAGTTTACATTCAATTTCTATCTGCATCAATCAGCTTTTCAGACAATCAAAGTTCTTTACAACCAGATCTAAGATACTTAAGTTATGTGAAAAAACTAACCGCTACTTCTAAAAACCCTTAAACAAAAAAGTACAAACTTTGAAAATTCTTAAAAGAAAAGTTCTGCCATAGAAAATAAACCCGACTCTTCCCGAGTTTTTAAAGTCAAAATTTCGTACAAAATACCTCACAAAAATCAACATTTTTACATTTTAAAGCTTTATATTACCCAGACGGTAGGTAAAACCCACAAACAGTTTACATTCACTTTTTATCTGCAACAATCTTCTTTTCAGATAATCAAAGTTCTTTACAACCGGATCTAAGATACTTAAGCTATGTGAAAAAACAAATCGCTACCGCTAAAAAAATTCAAAACCAAAATTACATCCTTATTAAGTTCTTAAAAAACAAGTTCTGCCATAGAAAATAAACCCGACTTTCCCGGAGTTTTTAAAGTCAAAATTTCGAAAAAAAAATCTCCAAACAATCAACATTTTTGCATTTCAAAGCTTTTTCGAGACGGTAGGCCAAAACCACACACAGTTTGGATCCACTTCAGAGCAGCATAAATAAACTTTTCAGATAATCAAAGTGCTTTACAACCAGATCTAAAATACTTAAGTTATGTGAAAAATCAAATCGCAACCTCTGAAAAAACCTTAAACTAAAAATTACATCCTAAATAAGTTCTTAAAAATCAATTTCTGCCATAGAAAATAAACCCGACTTTTCTCGAGTTTTTAAAGTCAAAATTACGAAAAAAAAAAACCTCACAACAATCAACATTTTTGCATATCCGAGACGGTAGGCCAAAACCACACACAGTTTGGATCCACTTTATAGCAGTATCAATCGACTTTTCAAATAATCAAACTTCTTTACAATCAGATCTAAAATACTTAAGTTATGTGAAAAATCAAATCGCAACCTCTGAAAAAACCTTAAACTAAAAATTACTTTCTTAATAATCTCTTAAAAAAAAAGTTCTGCCATAGATAATAGAACCGACATTTCCCGAAATTTGGTTCAAAACACCTCACAAAAGTCAACATTTTTGCATTTCGAAGGTGTATATTTCCCAGACGGAAAGGCAAAACAACAAAGTGTTTGAATTCACTTTTTATCTGCATCAATCAGATTTTCAGACAATCAAAGTTCTTTACAACCAGATTTAAGATACTTAAGTTATGTATAAAAACAAACCGCAACCTCTGAAAAAACCTGAAACTAAAAATTACTTTCTAAATAATCTCTTAAAAAAAAAGTTCTGCCATAGATAATAGACCCGACATTTCCCGAATTTTGAAAATCAAAATTTGGTTCAAAACACCTCACAAAAATCAACATTTTTGCATTTCGAAGGTGTATATTTCCCAGACGGTAAGGCAAAACATCTGCATCAATCAGATTTTCAGACAATCAAAGTCCTTTACAACCAGATCTAAGATACTTAAGTTATGTAAAAAAACAAACCGCAACCTCTGAAAAAACCTTAAACTTAAAATTACATCCTTAATAAGTTCTTAAAAAACAAGTTCTGCCATAGAAAATAAACCCGACTCTTTTCGAGTTTTTAAAGTCAAAATTTCGAAAAAAAAAATCTCACAACAATCAACATTTTTGCATTTCCGAGACGGTAGGCCAAAACCACACACAGGTTGGATCCA